>NC_087209.1:24692141-24697141 GCF_015104395.2 Macrobrachium nipponense | reverse complement strand
CAATCCGCGGCCCATGAAACTTTGACCAGTATCTGGTGGTGGCCTGTCCTATAGCGTTGCCAGACAGACAATTATGGCTAACTTGAACCTTAAATGAAATAAAAACTATTGCTGTTAGAGGGTTGCAATTTGGTATGTTTGATGATTGGAGGGTGGATAATAAACATACCAATTTACAGCCAACTAGTCTCAGTAACTTCTAAGATCTGAGGACGGACATAATTAGTGCGAACGGACAGACAAAGTCCTCACAATAGTTTTCTTTTGCAAAAAACCAAAAATATCTATAAACGTACAGACATCTCACTCTAATTCTCTGCTTTATCGAACTCCATCTAACATTCGAGAACGTCACCAAACATCCCTCGGAAGACGCTTTTGCAACCTAAAATGCAGCGAATGTTCCCATAGAAACAAGATCATCTAAATTACTAATAATAAACGTACATCATATTAAAAGATTTCAACTGTTTCACGGTGAACACAGTAGTTAAAACAATACATCCCTGATGACTGCTCTTTTGAATCTCTTAAAAACGTGATCTTAGATAAGAAGGAAGAATTAAATGTAATTTTATTTGCTGATGCTGTTAGAGTGACTATTTCTGTGAAATATGAACAAAAATATAAAAGACTTTTTTAAATGTTTGTAGTAGTAGGCTAACGCTGTTGTGCATCGCTTCCTTATAGAAAAAGAGAATGTCATGATCTGTTTTACTCCTACTGGGTGAGGATTACCTCGACGAGGAGCTCTCTCTCTCTCTCTCTCTCTCTCTCTCTCTCTCTATACACACACACACACACACACACGAGTCGACTGACAAGCAAGCACATAATCAACTGATAGACTCAACTACTTTCGACAGGATTTCTATGGAAGTGCACACATCGACCTCACTCGAGGATCGAACCCGAGTCTCTCACTTGTGAGTCGAGAATAATACCAGAAAGAGACAAAAGTAGAGAGATATAAAGACTTTATGTTCTGTTATGTTTACAGGATTAAAATGCTGCAAGCAATGAAAGCAAAAAAGAAAAAAAACCTGAAGGGGAGAAAATACAGTATATCATATTTTTATTTTCAAATTTTGCTACCGCCACTACGACGTCAGAATTTAACATTATTCACTCGAGTTTGTAACATTTCACTTACGATACGCTATCAAGCAAGTTGCATGAAACCTCATGCATTTGCAGATTTCATCCACACTTTGTTCAAAGTTCCTACGATTACAACAAAGCAAGCAACATGGGAACGCAATGTGAGAATGTACAAAAATAACAGCTTTAAAAAGCGTGGTAACTGGATATAGGTTATTCCCTCTGTAGAAATTATTTTTAGTAATTCATGAAACCCGTGATGTCATGGGGCAAGATATTAAGGACCTCTTAAATATCATTACATTTACAATGTTTGTATAAATCATCAAGAAGTCGCAAGGTTATTTTTTTTTTTTTATCTTTACGTAGGAGTGGGTGAATACAAAAAAATATCCTGAAAAATTATCTCTGTCTTAATGTAGAGCATACTCAGGGCTTTGAAATTACTTTTGTGAACAATATCATATATATATATACATATATATATATATATATATATATATATATATATATATATACATATATATATATATATATATACACACATATAACTGCCAACAAAAACAAACTAGCAGTTTTTTTTTAAACCTGGATAAAATTACATTTCATGATATGCTTCGTTTGTTAATTAACGCATACCATAGATTTAACTAATACTGAAAACTAAAATCAGGCTTTCACATTTTCCTTTGTAAACTTCTACTCGCAAATGAATCCAAATATCACATCCCTTCCACTTTCCAGAAAGGGACACTGCAATTACTGAGCAACA
Source organism: Macrobrachium nipponense (assembly GCF_015104395.2). NCBI lineage: Eukaryota > Metazoa > Arthropoda > Malacostraca > Decapoda > Palaemonidae > Macrobrachium > Macrobrachium nipponense. The sequence continues at coordinate 24,695,268 of NC_087209.1, read as the reverse complement.
AGATCTACACAAAATACAAACCCAGATACAAGATTAACGGAATGATAATGTCCATAAATTGGTGGAAAATTTCAAAATCAGTCAATGAGGGTATTGTATAGCGTATTTTCAAAATTTAAAGCGCCATCAGATAACTGACCTGTTAGCATCATTCTGAACAAGATAAGAAATTTTTCACCATTAATAGAAAATGTTGTTGTCAAGCCTTAAGATGGGCAGAGGAACAAGGAATGAAATCACTCAGGGTTGGTCCTTTTCTTACCGGTTATAAACATTCGCTAGTACTTAGGGATCATAAAAATTCAGGGTACCCTAAAATCTGACGACAGAGTATACGAATTGCTACCTTTTTATTGAGCTATAGGGCTGATCGTTTCTGGCGGCCAAACTCATTTGCACTGCTCGGGGAGAGAGAGAGAGAGAGAGAGAGAGAGAGAGAGAGAGAGAGAGAGAGAGAGAGAGAGCGCAAAAAAAAAAAAAGGACAGAGGACTGTCGTTGGAAGCCGGTTAACAGCGGAAAGTATCCAGCCGACGAAATACACGCACTTTGCATATGAAATGCCACAAAGGCATTCCGAACCCTATATTCGGCAGATATCATTACAGTGCCAAAATGTGCAAATTGGCGAACTATTAACGCTACTGAGTTAGAGTTTCATTTAAGCGTCAATTGGGCTGCGAAATAGCATGAATGTTAATCGCGCGATCTGAGCGCTAACACCCTCTCCTCGATCCATTTTCACCTCTATTGCAACAAAATTATTCCATTTTACTTCCAATTCATCAGATGAAACGTTATTAGGCACGCCTGCATGCCGCCATGATTGCTATGTTACCCCCGCCAAGCCGAGGGTCAGTAGCGCTTCCCCCACGCGGTTTGTTTTAGCGCCAACTTTATGCTGGATATAATGACCAAAAGTTTACTTTATACGTATATACTTATATATATATATATATATATATATATATATATATATATATATATATATATATATATATATAATATAATATATATATATATACACACACACACACACACACACACACACACACACATATATATATATATATATAGATATATATATATATAAAATATATGTATATATATATATATATATATATATATATATATATATATATGTGTGTGTGTATATATAGTATAGTATATATATATATATATATATATATATATATATATATATATATATATATATATGACACATATATATATATACATATATATATATATATATATATATATACATATATATATAATATATATATATATATATATATATATATATATATATATATATATCTATATATATACAGCATGAGTGTAAGTTTATATAAATACATAAGTGTATATTAAAATGGCATTGTAGGTTTTGAGCCTAAAACTATTCCATTCTTTACGATTATGTTTGAATATCATTATGTGCTTTAAACCTAAAAATATTCCATAAACTAATAATATTTGAACTGACAAATTCGTAGGAATATATTTTTTCAAGTGAAACAATTGTTGATGAGTAATGATAATCTCTATATGAAATAAGAAAAAGTGAATTCCTGATGGAGAGAGAGAGAGAGAGAGAGAGAGAGAGAGAGAGAGAGAGAGAGAGAGAGAGAGAGCAGCATTTTTCACAGCGTGTTCTTACTCGATTTTTAGCATATTTTGAATGGAACTACAAAAGCGAAAAAGTGCGGGAAACTGTATTTAGTATGAACGAGCTTTTGTAGACAAAACAATGAACATGTCAAAAAAAGTAATCAAATCAATATATTTAAAAAGGCAGAAATAAAACATTTACAATGACAAAAGCTTTTATAAATGTTAGTGTGAAATGAAAACGTTATAAAACAAGACCTTGCAATTGTTGTATCGATGCTTTCATCAATACTGATGCAATCAGGGAACAATTCTCTCTCTTTTATATGTTATGTATGTATGTATGTATGTATGTATGTATGTATGTATGTATGTATGTGCGCGTGTGTACGGGTTATTCTTGTGACTGAATGAATATGGTACCGCAATGTTAAGCAAAAGATTATTTTATTCCAATTGCACACATATAGTGAACATGTACTTTAGATAACGTATGCACACGTCTTTGTCTGTGTAGTTTCATATAGATACACCACACTCTCTCTCTCTCTCTCTCTCTCTCTCTCTCTCTCTCTCTCTCTCTCTCTCTATATATATATATATATATATATATATATATAAAATATATATATATATATATATATATATATATATGTGTGTGTGTGTGGTGTGTGTGTGTGTGTGCGTGTGTGTGTGTGCGTGAAAATTTATGAAAATAGAGTTATTACGGCAAACCTCGATCCTCATACAGATTAAGATGTAAAGATGCATGTACGCACTAGCTACAGTATATGATGTATGCATAGGGCAGAAATAAAACCGCCTTGTACATAAAGTAGTGGTAGCAGCTCATTGCGGTCAGAGGAAAAACATGCCCTTAACAAGCTTTAGATTTTATTTCATTTTTATAAATACACATATGTATGCATCCGCGATCGCCTACCTATATGTAAACATGGCTCTGGCTCTTCCATTCCATGGTATTTGGATGGAAATATATAAGCGTGATGATGCATAATTTTATATTCTGTTTATTGAATGAACTATATAACAAAGCCATTTACGTTTTGTCATTTATTAACGCAAACGTGCGCTCATATTCATGCAAAGGTTTGCTCTTTGTATAAAAATACAAAATGTCCGATAATCACCTGACCACACTCGGTCAACGAGCATTTCCACTGTCCTTTTTTTCGGAGTTTTGAGGGAAATCAAGAATGAAAATCGCTCCAAACTAAAACGAGATGGACGGTGCTGATTCGCAGCACCGTATATTGCCGAGATAACGTGTACAGCTCTAAACTAAATACAGTGAAGAATTAAGACAGGCAATCACATAATGTTTCCTTCGCTTGAGTGTTTTTGGCGTTAAAAGGCAAAAAGTCAAATGTCCGCCATAAATATCACACCTGACATATTTAACTGCTTCTTTAATCAAACAGAGGTAACACTGACTTGCAATGGTCTTTCGACCTTTGGCAAAACAGGACCATTGTGGAAAAAAAATGTAAAAAA
>NC_087209.1:24637141-24682141 GCF_015104395.2 Macrobrachium nipponense | reverse complement strand
TTTACAAAATGTCAAAACAGACAACCAAGCTACAACTTTGGCTAAATCACAGTAACTTACCCATTACAGCTTGGAACGTCACACACAGAAACAAATATAACTTTTGCAGAGCTAACCCGGCATTCTGCCTTTTCTCCCCGTAGCTGTCTCCATCCTTCTGCCTAGTTACCTTCCGTTAAGAACGAAAGACGCGCACATGTACAGATGAATTCACACTCTTCGTCCACACCCAGAAACTACTTTCAACTAGTTTCAAAGTCACCTTCTCTCGAAGTCACACACCTACAGAACGAACGTTATCAGCTTTCTTAAGCTGTCGCTCGGACTCTGTCTCCATGGGAAGTTAAATATGATAAATCTGTGCATTCCCCCTTAATACAGATTAAGTACCCTGGGCAAAGGACAGCAACATCTTTGCAACAGCTGGTGGGCGTCTTGCTAGCATCGGGGAACGACGATTATGGTGTGTTTAGGTATGTCAGTCAAGTCATCGGTCAATCAAAAAAGATAATTAACCCCAGACATACTACTTCTATCAAATAATGACCACAAAAATTCAGAAATACTAACTGAACGTCTCCCAATTAACTCCATTTAATATGACCACTGAACTAATTTAATAACTTCAACTCGTGAAGGAACTCCAAGGATCGCCAAATCATAAGTCATTATCACAACTCCGCAAAAACAAAAAAATATTAAGTTCTCTAACTTAATTCTCCAACAATAAAAAAAAACTTCACCAAGTTCACACACCAGCACACAATCCAGAACTCAGACTCACAGGAACTCCACGGACTTCTGCACTCACATTTCAAACTCGCAAATACTCACAAGTATAAAAAAAAGAAAAAGGTAATGAGCCCATAACAAACACGTAACAAGTCCAGACCCAAAAATCAAAAATGTTCTCTCAAGCTCTGATATTTCAACAACCCACAAAAATCAGCAAAATCTCTTCAACGTCTGACAGCAAAAACCCCTCACTGCTCATATAATTAACTTCAATGAGACTTAATGTCAAACGCCCATTTATGTAATTCACAACCCCGATAAATTACATCTCCCGTCTAGAAAGAAATGCTATTTAAAGCTCAACTCCCAATTACATCTCTCATAAGAAAAGGAAAAAAAAAGAAAAAGAAAAAAAGATAATGACAAGTAAACTTCCCCCATCACAAAGCACATAATATAAGCATGATATACATAACCCCGCATTTTCCCCAACAAATGCAATATGCATAGTTACGGAATTTTTGCCATCGAAACTTTTCAAGCTATCGGACACGGCCAGAAAGCAACCTCTTACACGTGCACTTTCATGAAATGCTATGGTCAACATTTCCAGATACTGCAAAAACTCTGAGCAATCACCAGTAGAGGAAAAGAGTCATCACACCGGACTCATCACAGCGTTGTCAGCAAAAATCCACCTGCGGACACGTCAGGTGCTCGAACTGCAGCATAAAAATGTCTAGTCAGACTGACAACTTCAGAAACCCCTGATTCTCAAAAAAAGGTTCTATACTGACATTATATCAGCACATTTCACAAAATTATCTCCAGGATATGACTAAGGTGTTCAAAATTTGTCCCAAAGACATAACTCTCGCATAATACTGCCCAATTATATAAAAAAATTATCATCTATTCGGGATAAAAAACACTACGGTAAACTCACAAGTCAGCAATTATATGCCTTCAAAAATAACATCTCCATAGGACCACAATGCAGTAATGCCACTCGCCTCCAATTCGTCACGAAACCAAAAAGAACCACAAAACCCTTCTCTTGGCTAGAAAAAACTCCAGGAATCCACAAGAAAGTCACCCCTATCCTATAGATTAATGCCATCCAACACACACACACACACACACACACACACACACACACACACATATATATATATATATATATATATATATATATATATATATATATATATATATATATATATATAAATCACCATCTTAATAATAACACCACCCCAGTGATGAAAATATTTCCTCCATTTAATTAATAACCACACCACCATATTCCCTCTTATTTCACCAATAGCCACGTGTTAATAAAACCACCACTCCAGCAATAAAAAATATTCACCTCTATTTCACCAATAACTCCATGTGGAATAAAACAAGTCTCCAAAAAATATTATATCTCCAAGCAGGATAATCAAAAATGAAACTCCACCTCCAAAAAATATGCACTCAAAGCATCTAGCTGACACACACAAATATTGCCCATATCTCCTCATAAAGGTGTCTCCCATTTGCAAAAAAGATGGCTGCAAAATAATTGAACTAAACATAGCTCTCAGCACCATAGGCCTAGACTGTGGAATATTTCCAAAGAAATAAAATATCAAATGGCCAAAAATATTATATCTCCAATATAGTATACCTCTGAAAAATAACCTGCTAAGTAGGCATCTTAATGTCACACCATCCCAGAAAAGAGTTATCAGCTTTCTTAAGCTGTCGCTCGGACTCTGTCTCCATGGGAAGTTAAATATGATGAATCTGTGCATTCCCCCTTACTATATATATATATATATATATATATATATATATATATATATATATATATATATATATAAACATAATTATATATGTATTGTGTGTGTGGTAGTGTATGTGTGCATAAATATAGAATAATATTCATTTATCATACGTCTATAGTACATCGAATATTTCAATATTTTGAAAACTAATGTTACGCCGAACCCATCAAAATATATTAATAATCTTATTATACTATAATGGGCGTTATGTCTGTCTGTCTGTCTGTCCGTCTGTCTGTCATTCAATCACGGCTAAACGGCTGGTCAGATAGGCACGTAACTTGGCAGGGTTATAGTGGTGACCCCTAAGATGGTTTATAATGGAGTTTCATCATACCTCCCCCCCCCCCTCCGAAGGGGGTGGGGGTGAGATAGGATTCCCTGAAGCAGAGCTGGTTCTGCCCGTGAGAAGGGACTGGTTATGCCCGTAGACCTAGTTACTTTACAAATTTATCTTACATAATTTTTGTATACATATGACTTATCATTTGGAGAAGAAAACTATAGGGTAAACATCAAAGAGGTTAGAGTTTGAGAAGGGGGTTGACAGAGAGAGAATGAGAGGGAGAGGAAGTGAGAGAGAGTACACGAGGTGTTAGGGAGAAGAAGAGGGAAAAAGAGAGAGAGAGAGAGAGAGAGAGAGAGAGAGAGAGATTGGTATTAGTGAGAAGGAGAGCAGGGAAAGAAACAGAGAGAAAGAGAGGGTGAGAATAAAGAGCAAGAGAGGGAGAGAGAGTAGAGGGGGTGTTAGGTAGGAGAGAGAGAGAGAGAGAGAGAGAGAGAGAAGAGAGAGAGAGAGAGTTTATCGGTTGTCAATCAGAGTCTTCCCCGGCAGCGCCGAATTCGTTAGCTAGTATTATGAATGTGAGTAGTACATTTCTCTAACAGAAAAGTATTTGATTCTCATGACTAAAATGCAACAGTTGACACAATCATTACCACGAAAGCATTCTTACATATTGTAAGAATCATGCAATCTAAAATGAGGTAAAATAAACTTGAATTATCTGATGCGTCGTAGAAAAGATGTGAACTGTTTTTCCATTCGGATAGAAAATACGTTAACAGCTTTAGCGTCCGTTGATAAAGATTCCTTTGCATATCTTACGGAGAACTGGCGCAGTGACGCACAGATAGATAGCATGGTGATCATGCATTAAGCACACATATACATAATGGTCTGCTTTTGTGACAAGTTTGACTAAAATCTCTTAAAATCTTTATTATTATTATTATTATTATTATTATTATTATTATTATTATTATTATTATTATTATTATTAATTTTTTGGAAGAAGTCCCTCTTTCAAACATATTCTATTAAAGAGAATGGTTGTGTTTAGCGAAATATTAAGCGTAAAATTAATTCGCTAAACACAGCCATTCTTCTTAACAGAAAATTATTATTATAATAATATATCAGTGGATGAAACCTATTCATAATGAACAGGCCCACAGGGTCCACTGACTTGAAATTAAAGCTTCCAAAGAATATGCTGTTCATTAGGAAGAAGTAAGAGAAAGAGACAGGTAGATCTGCCTTCATGCCCATTTATATGCATCAGGGTATATACCCCTTTACCAAGTTTGACAGAAACTTCCTTCAATCCTAAGAGCAGAAATGATGACAAGGAAAGCGCGACAAACACCGACAGACTGCCATACAGACGATCCCCCTTCATGCATAATGCTTTACTTTTGTACTAAGACATAATGCCGACAGACAGACAAACAGCCATAGGCAGGCAGAGAGGCAAAAAAAGCGGACAGAAAAGGAAGGATAAAAAACTATAGTTTCCCACGATTTCGTTGGTACGCAACTAAAATATGGGCGACATATTTACCTACAGGTATTTTTTACCTATATTCCTGACTATAAACCACCCTAGCCTGCCGATAACAATCCTGGGGGAATTTCCTAACAGAATTTATGGACACAAGTAACAAACAATAATCAATACTTATTAAACAATATTATCGACCTAAATACTATCAAATCGCTGAAAAAAATAATATACTAACTTCACAATTATATAGCAATGTTTAAATTTCCATTATACAACATACAAATACATATCTGAGCAATATATTAGAAATATGGAAAAACAGTGCCCCTAAATGACATAAATTTGACAGAATTCTCATTATTTGTTCTCTATAAGAAGAAAAACATTCCCGTGTACAGGCAACACTTTATTATCACGTGCGATAACTGCGCTTTTTATAAGATACTATGTACCCTTCTTTAATTTAGCTATCGTTAACGGTATTTTGCAATGGCATTAAAAGCCTTATTTTATCAAGTTCAAACATTTTTTTTTTTTCTATGGAGAATGCAACATATATCTCGAAATTCCAGCATTTTAGGGTAAATTTAACATCTCAGCAGTTTTAATAATAAGTAACTTTAACGATAATGAAGCAACCACACACACAAAAGAAATATAAAATAGGTAAATCTTACCTTAAGAAAATTAAGTTCACCTAACCCTTTATGAGATTCTTATAAATGCCCCGCCGATATTTCAATAAGAAGAACAACCTCTCATCATCTAAAATAATTTTTTTTAAATATTATTATCACGCACTTATTCCTTTCCCAATCTTATGATGGTTCTTATTTGATTCGGGACAATTCTTTTCACTTGGACGTTTCCAAGACAATGAGAAACAAGTAAGAAAAAACACGCTGAAGTTTCCTCGGCACAATCCAGTTTTCTGTACAGCTTATAGTTCTGAATGAAACTCTCACAACGGGCCGATGAAACTCTCAGCCGCGGCCCATGAGACTTTAGCCTTAAATAAAATAAAAACTACTGAGGCTAATGAATTGAGGGTGGATGATCAACCTACCAATTTGCAGCCCTCTAGCCTCGGTAGTTTTAAGGACCTGAGGGCGGACAGGCCAAAATGCGGACGGACAAACGGATAGCCATCTCAATGGGTTTCTTTAACAGAAAACTAAAAAGGCTTCTACAGGAGGGAGAAACCTTCCTTCATTCCCTATCACTGACCCGAGAACTAAGTCATTTGATGTTACGTAATTAACAGCCACATCAAAAGTAGTTGGGGCTGAGTAAATGCCGCAAGGAACGTCTATGAATAACAAACAAAAAGTAGACATAAAAAACCTATAACGTAGAACAAAGGAGCCTGGCGTTATTTATCATTACTCCTAAAAAAAATAAGTGTTTTTACTGTCGTCTAGTTAAATCTTCCATGGCGTCAATATCGCAACAACAAGATTAAAATTATACTGAAAGATTTAAAATACTCAATATACTATTAAAATACAGCAATTTTAGATGACAACTAACGACAAAAAGAGCAAAAATATCTAAATACGAAACAAAATACTTAAAAAATGAGAAAATGAGATCAACCTTGCATGAATTATCTACCGCAACGACCTAGAGAGAGAGGTGTTTGCCATAAAGTACTATCACGTAAATACAGGAATAATGTTACAGCGAAAAAATGGAAAAGATGCAAATGAGGAGCTTTGTGACAAGTAAAGCGATGGAGAGAAAAGACAAAATAAAGTTAACAGTGCAAAAGGCAAACTCGCCGACAGATCAGGTAGAGAAAATACAGGAGAATCGAGGGAAACAGGGAGAGTCAGATAAAACATAATGCGAAAAGGAACCAGGTACTAAAGATTAATAAGTTGAATCTCTATAAAGGGAAAAAATATACGTAAAGGTGAACACGTGTAAGAGATTAACACAGAGCATAAACATTTCCATCGGAAAGCAGACAAAGAGAATAAGAGGGAAAACGAACAGTAAAAGTAGAAAAGTAGCAGAAATGAAATGACCTCTACAACGTAAGTGAATCAATTGTGAGAAAAGAGGGAGGGGGGAAACGAGGAAACAGAGAGAGAGAGAGAGAGAGAGAGAGAGAGAGAGAGAGAGAAGAGAGAGAGATGAGAAAAGGAGGGAGAGGCGGGATGGGGGGTTTGGGGGTGGTCAAAGTGCCTCGGGCACAGAGTTGTCCTGACGGCTTGCGTCCGAAAGCGTTCACTTGGGTTGTGTGTTAGCGGAACCCTAACGTCAGCGTCCGAAATCACAGTTGTGGAGGAAAGGGTGCGGGGATAAGGGAGAGGGGGAGGGGGGGGAGTTGGGGGGGGGGAGTTATTTCAGTGGGTAGGTGGAGGGGTTTTGGGTTTTGGGGGGGATGGGGATTGTATTCGCTTGTCATATGGGTTAAAGGTGAGTAGTGTAGGCAAGAGAAAGTGTCAGCCTCCGTTGTCTCTATACTATATACAGATTTTAATTCCGGTGAGAAAATTGCGTTTATGATATCGAAGCTCTGCCTCCAGGCATTAAGGAAACCAAAACATTTGCAATTGTCATGACGACGCTAATGGCCATATTCCGAATAATTCTCAAAAATCCAACTACCATTTACTATGATTTATGATGTGTCAAAATTCTCATGTGACAAGACATTACAGCTAATAATATGCAGAGCAATTATCCAGTGGGCAGAATAATCAAACACGAAAAAGGAAAATGAAGTCTGGATTTGTTTAATTTCTTTTTAGTGGTTGGAATTGCTATTACCTATTCCTTCAAACAAACCTGAGTACTACGTTACTTTCAAAGTATTTTTAAAACATTACTTAGTATTTGAAATAAAATGTCTCTGTATAACCAAAGCTTTCAGAGCACCGGAAAATGCTTGTATGATAAGGCTTCGGGAAATGCCTGATGATAATCACAGAGTTCCTTCGAAGGTTAAGGATCTTTATAATATACTACTGAGCAAACAATCCGGTTAGTACACTTCCCAAATACTCGAAATAATCTTCCCCGAAATAACGATACAAAAATACTTTAATATCCATCATCTATTCCGAATAAACAAATATTTTTTCTTATCTAATAGTGAGAATATCTTCTGAGCAAATGAAAAGAAAAAAATTACCAATAAGAACCTTTTACGGACTTTTTATTAGATTAAAGTTTGTTGCAACTGAATATGAATAATGTTCAGGCTTCAAGGAATTATCATGTTAAAAACGAGATGAAAATTTAAGATATTTGTGGTGATGGTAGAGCGGTCTCTACTGTTTCCATACATAGTGCGTACACTTATATAAATATGCACACACAATATATATTTAATATTATATATATATAATGTATTATATATATATGTATATATATATTATATAGTATATATATTATAAAATATATATATTAAAATTATAATATATATATATATATTATATAATATATTTATATATTATATAATTATATATATATATATTATTATTATATATTATATTAAAAAATTATAATATATATATATATATATATATATATTATATATATATATATATATATCCAAAAAATTTATATAATCACCTATTAATGATATATATATATAAAATATATAATAATATATATATGTATATATATATATATATATATATATATTATATATATATAAAACACAGATATATATATATCTATAATATATATATATATATATCCAAAATTGAGCTATGCGACATTCTTTATATAATAACAAAGATTATAAAGATCATGCTGCTGCAGCATTTCCTTGCGTAGGAATAAATGTAAGCAGATAACTAAACCATAAAGTAATCTTTTACACTGAATAAAGCAGCACTAGCCCTTACCTAATAAATAATAAGTGCTACACACAACAAACAAAGTGAACTCAGGAAAGATAATAAAACCAATAAAAGGAAGAACTCCCTTTAGGAGCCTCATTTGTTTGGCTTCTATGCCCCAGTTTGATTTTTTAATTATTTCCCTCCTCCCTCGTTTCTCCCATTTCATCTTCCGCGCTCAAGCTTTTATGTTTGCGTGAAAAAGGGGAAAAACAAAAAACAATGAATTCATTTCCAGTTTACAATGGGTTTTTCACGAGCTCTTGTTGACTGTCAAATGTCACCAACACACTTTTTCATTTCAGTTTTTTTTTTTAAGTCTTTGATAAAATTTTCCATCTCACTCCGTTCCTGAAAGCTCTCGAGACTTAGAAGCCGAGGATTGGACTTTAGATGTTTAAACAAGACAATGGTTTTTCTCTTACCCTTTTTTTTCTCCCTCAAGTCTGGCGCAATTTTAATTTATCATACAATCAACGGTTTCAGGGTTTTGATCTTCTAGTAGGAGTGGGGGCATTCTAAATAAATAATATCGCTGCTAAAACCACATCATTTTGTACTTCCGACAATAGAATAAATTTTCTCTCTCTCTCTCTCTCTCTCTCTCTCTCTCTCTCTCTCTCTCTCTCTCTCTCATACACACGGACGCACACACAAATATACACACATAAATAAACACAAAAATATATCAAATAAAATTATGTTGACCAGATAACTCAGCATGTACTTTATGTAACACAGACTTGGCGATTTATTATCAATAATTAATCAATACCAAAGGAGAATTTCAAAGGTATTCATCTTTAAACCGCTAAGACTGCCGTTGGAAAATAATGAAAACTCTTCAATAAATATCTGAGGCATAACCAGAGGAAATTGATGACAATGCAGACTATCATATTCAAATTATTAACAACACATGCATGTCAAATTAGAATTGCATAATATAATAGCACGAAACAATGAATGTTGTTAATATGTTAGTAAAAGATGCCTAAAATAAATAATAATAATAATAATAATAATAATAATAATAATAATAATAATAATAATAATAATAATAATAATAATAATAACTGAAAACAAAAATTAAATTAAATATTTATAGTTCGTGTGACAGTACAATACCACAAAACGTCTTACAAATACATTCACTATTTCATTAAATATATGCAAACCAAGTATCAATGAATCGCCTGTTTGGAGACGACGCCCCTTACGTAAGGGTAGACACGATGGGTATCAAACTAAGATGGATGACAAACCAGTCTCTCGGCACTTATTGCACAAAAACTTCCACAAATTCCCCTTCTGTCAAGTATTTTCATTAACGAGGTGGCACTCCATAAACTCCATTTATTATCTCCTTATATTTGACCCTGTTACATTTACCTATAACCCCTAAAACTATTCAATGTCAGCTGCAAAACTCACAGCTCTCGCACTTCTTTAATCCTCTCTGGTCAACGTATGGATCGTTTAACGTTGAGGCCTACCTGGAAGACCTACCTTACCTTACCCAACCTGACTACCGTCTCTCATCTCAGGGTTTTTGTGAATTCTAATGCACTCCTCAGTGAATTCGATTTCAGTTTCCTCTCTAATACCTCTAATCTTGCGGTAACTGATGGTTCTACATCTGTCCCTTTCCTCAAAGATATATTCACTACCATTCTATTCTCCTCTTTCTCCTCTTCTTCACCGATGACTTAGTACGAACTCCCTTTTATCTAAGCTTTTAATCTAACTTGCTTCCAGTTTACCTCTCTTTTAAAATAACTGACCTTAGGTTATTCAGTTGACATAATACTACATAAGGTTCTTCACAAGAGTAATCACAAAATCACTTGTTAAGTCCTTCTGACTATTCGCTTCTGGACCAAGGTAAGTATATAATTATTTGTTTGATGCGAGTTTCTACTGGTGTTCATTGGTCATTTCCTATATTTTGTCCTTCTTTTACATATAAGGATTCTATCCTGCATAAGATTTCTTTCTAGATTAATGGTCTTTTAGATGTTCCACGTCAATACTACCTTCAAAGTTGTTGCTATTTTTCGTAAACTAGCCCGAAGGGGCTTGTTCTGCATTTATAGGGAACTGGGAAAATTACTCAATTAGACAGTTCCTCGTCGGACGAGTGGGTTACGTGCTCGATTTGGCCATCCGTCTTCGCTTCCCCGTTCTGCCAACAAGGAATCAGAGGAATTTATAACTGGTAATTAGAAATTCATTTCTCGATATAATGTGGTTCCGATCACACAATAAGCTGTAGGCCCCGTTGCTAAGTAACCAATTGATTCTTAGCCACGCAAAAATATCTAATCCTTCAGGCAAGCCCTAGGAGAGCTGTTAATCAGCTCAGTGGTCTGGTTAAACTAAAATATACATAAATTTTACTCAATTAGACAATTGTAGTTGGGGTAGCTTTAGTACTGGTGATTACCACCCAATTTCTATAACACCTACATTATCAAATGCGCTTCGAAGTCCTCTGACAAAACGTCTGAATAGCAGCAAGGTTGAAAGAAATTTTTATTTATCTTAGCTGTGCACTTTAGCTTTCACGATCCGGGCGCGAATGATGCTCTTCCTTCATTTTCCAGCGTCAAACATAAATCCCTGGATTCTGATCGTGATGTTCGGATGATTGGTACCAACTTTAAAGTGCTTCTGTTTACCTTGCAAGTAATGCCTACAGTAACGTAATCTTTGGTGTTCGCTAGGGAAACGTTCTTGATCCATCACTATATATTATAAATGGCTCCCTGCTTTTTATCTTATATGAATATGATAATTATGTGGTTCGGCCTTAAAAATAAGTTTAATGCTTAGGTAGATTATGATACTCTCTTATCATGAGGGATGAAGTTGAACCTAAACAAAACTAAAGTGTATCACTGTCGGCATGAACAAAGCATTCATCCAGATATTTTCAGTGGCAATGCTTCTCTAACTACATGTTTTCTTGGTTATTTAATTTTCAAATTCTACTCTTTACTTCCCAATTGCCTTTTATCTAAAGGGCTGCTCTCCCTATTGGGGCTTGTATTATTGTACCTTTCCAACTCGAGTTGCAGTTTGGCTATTAACTAATCAAAATAATCATTCCCTGCGTCTTCATCATGCGTAGGAGTGGTAACACTTAAAATGTATATAATTACGTATTCACTTTATGCACGTCTATATTTACGTATACACTGCATGTCCGTCTGAAATCTGTGCAAATGCCTACACCAGAAAACAAAATACTTGAAACGGTGAAAATATCCAACAAGAATAAGCACCAGCTGATCCGCCCAGTATTATGCTAGCATGCAAGTGCTTCTCGCAAAGAGGGGAATTACTGGACTCTTGACAATACAAAAAAAAGCCACATTATATCTTCCAAACAAACCATGATAATTACTCCACACAAAAAATGTTTTGGCATTATATCGTAATGAAGACTGACTGACGTAAAACAAACAAAAAAGTAAGGTAATTTCATGATACACATGCGGAGGATATTAAAACAGGGGTCTCTTGAACAACTAGTCTATGCGGTTTGAAAACTCGTGCCAAAAACTACATTACTCTATATTATCATTATGTCGAGTTCGTAACCGGAAAAGATTCAGAAGTGTAACAATCAGACAAACGTGTGAATAACACTGATATAACAGAGATTATAATATTTTTGAGTACGTTTGCAGCAAATCCTTCTCCTATAACATATATGTAAAATTATCCAGTAATCACAGGTACCACACCACTCTCTAAATTTTCAATTTGGATGCGTTTTGATGAACAATATCGACAATGCATTTTCACTTAATATTCTCCTTCTAGTTCTTATTCACATTTACATAAACTGCATCTATTTTCCAGTTTTGACTTACATTTACATAAACTGTCTCTCTTTCTAGCTTTGACTTACATTTACATAAACTGTAGCTGTTTCAATGAACGTTACAGAATTGGATAATTACTAACCTTAACACAGCTTCAATGAAAAATATGGCTAAGTGCAACAAATCATAGTTTTTGCCAAACTTGCCTTAAGAACTTTTCCTAGTTCCCCTGACGACTTTGGCTTTTTTTCAAAGGAACAACTGCTCCCCTGATTTCTTATAATGGCAAAAAATACAATTGTCACAACGGGAGGCTTTACAAATATATTTCTTGTATATGCTGATTAAAACAGGTCTTTAAAAAAGATATTAATAGTAATCATCTACAGCAGAAATATCAGAAAATGGTGATGGTGACAAAACACCGATATATTCAGAAAAGAGGGAGGCTTTTCTAAAAAGAGATGAAGCCAATCAGTGTGGAAAACAAGGTACTTAAAAAAATGATCCTGTTTATGAAGATGCATTGAATCCGGCAGCAAAGCTCCGGCTAAAGGACAAAATAACGTGACCTATTTTTCGCAGCTACTTGAAGGTCGAAGGCAGAATTTGACGACCTTTATGCTTATCCCGTTTGGGTGCTGCTCTACTACCTTGTGAAAGACTATTTAGTCAAAACCTGGGGGACCTCTCTAAAGTCCCTTTCCACAAGGACAGGCGTAGTTGTGGACGCGTTAAGGGCACAGGTCATAATTTCTAAAAAAAAAAAAAAAAATAACCTGGCTTAAGCTGCAGGGGATGCAGTGTTTATGCTCCCACACTTATCTTACAGCTGAAGGTGTTGGATTCACTTATAATGAGTTCCTCGTTGGAAGAGTGCTTTACGTGCTCGCCTACCGATTCGGTAGTCGCGAGCTCGATTTCCCCGCTCTGCCAACGTGGAATCAGAGGTATTTGTTTCGGGTGATTAGAAAATAATTTCTTGATATAATGTGGTTCGGATCCCACAATAAGCTGTAGGTCCAGTTGCTAGGTAACCAGTTGGTTCCTAACCACGTAAAAATATCAAATCCTTCGGACCAGCCCTAGGAGAGCTGTTAATCAGCTCAGCGGTGTGGTTAAACTAAGAAATACTTACTTTTTTCGCTTACAATGAGAATGGATAACCACTGGTAACTATTGGTATGAAGGTGTCGTTGGATTGGAAGAGAGACAACAAACATTCGATCCCGCTACGGTGGCCAAACTGCGCGTGATCAGTGAATATTACAGCTCAAAGGACCCATACATTTATATATATACTAATTTAGACGTGACACGGGTTATTCAAAATTTAAGTTATTAAAAGAACACAAGACAAGTCAAAGAAGCACACACACACACACACACACACACAAACACCTTGGTTACAAGGTCAATCTCGATCTCAACCTCACATTTTAATATGATCGGGTAGAGCTGATCAATAACAATCAATTAAACAGAAAGACTTGAAAAAACAAGCAAACAAACAAACAAACGAACTACGCTGCCATAACTACCTTGCTTGCCTTTTTACTAGGGAAACTTTAAAAATGAACTTGATAGGAAAAGTTTAAAAGTATATGATATTGAAGCTATTATGATATTTTTGGGTTTTTTTATTACAAATATTTTTGCATGAGGAGCAAAGTCGTCCTCTACCGTGAGAGTACGAACTACTACGCTAACGAACTCGGAGAATGAACCCAACATACCATGATATCCAGTTTATATTCGGGAATGATTATTAATTCACATCTACTCACACATCAAAGAAAAGCAGCCCGTTAGCGATGCGTGACCTTCCTCTTCAAGTAAATCCACTGAAGAACCGTTTCGTTTGAGGCGTCCGAAAAGGAAGCACTGCAGTGGACATCCTGGCAAATATAACAATCAAATTCTGAAATTTCCAACCCCCCTCCTCGCCCCAAACCATTAATTGGCAAGGACAAAATGGACGAAATATCTTTGTCGCTATCGGTTCGGAGTTACCCCTCGCCCAGCTCCATGAGAACCAATAAAGATTCCATGAAATGCAAAACGGACGTCATTCAACCAACGGGGACTACACAATTTAACTGAAATTTCCAGACCAAGTGGGCGGAGGAGTTAACATTTTTTTTATTTTCTTTTCGGGAAACTGGTAAATTATCAGTGAGTACTTTTAACCGGTTTTCTACAGATCTAAAATTATATTTATATTTCTACAATGCTCGCAATACATGTACCATTTAACTTCCCACCTCAAGCAATGGAGCTTCATACACCTACAGGTGTCAGTAACATGGGAAAATACCTCTTCCTTCGTTGCCTTATGCACTGTTCAGACGCCAATGAGCATAAGATTATATCTAAATTCACTGAAATGACAATGCCACATTGGGGGAGATCAGGGGAGGGAAGAAGACCCTATCGTCAGGGCACGGCGCCCTATGATAGGTCAGATGAAGGGCAAGTTAGGTTAGGAGGCATCCCTGTTGATGCATGTATCAGATTTGCTTCAAAGTCACATAACCTAACAGTAGTAGTACTAGGCATATATTTCATAGCTCTTCAAGCCATAGAATACTATGAAGCACAATTTACAATTGCTGACTCAGTATACGGATCAACATTTTTTATTACCAACGGATTCCATGGACTCCATGTAATTATTGGATCGTGCTTTTTACTAGTATCACTTTACCGTTCCCATTTCACTACTCACCATCGAGACTGTAGACATGAATACAAAAACAAATTCCATTATACATTATACATATGTGCACGTGCGCAAAGTACAGGTTGAGAAAAAATTACTCCCTATTTTATAAATCACCAACTAAGGAAGTAAACAAAATACAAGTACATGAAAGGCTATAAACTTTTTAATAAATCATTCGCGAGGAAAGTTATTAGCTCGCACTCTAATAGACAGCCTTTCTCGTGCGTAGGCCTCTTTTCCACTCAATTTTCATTCAAAAATTTCGCCTCACTTTTCCATTTTCCCCCCTTTCTTTTTTTATATTTTAAGAAAGGAAGAGGAGAGAGGAGAAGAGGGCCGCGAGGGATGTGAGATTACCTACCAGAGGCCTCCAAACCATCAGGCCAGATCCCATTATCTCTTAATCTTTGGAAATCCATCGGACCCAACACAAATGTGCGTCAAAAAGAGGCCGAATAACAATGAATCAGAGTTTATCGCGAATTCCTGTCACATATATCGCCGGAGGGGCGGGTGCACGAACTGAGCGCTGTCCCCAGCAGGCGACAATGCAATATTCACGGGCTCTTCTTCAATGCTCCCCTCGCTTCTGCCCCTCACCTCACACCTACTACCCCCCCCCCCCCCGCCCCCCTCCATCCCAGTTCCCTCTATCCCTTCCACTTTCTCATCTCCTCCACACACACACACACAATACACGTACGCACACAACACACGTACACACATACACACACACACGTACACGTACACTTCATACTCCTCAGTGCCATCTCATTAAAGGCATAAATCAACAGCTCCGAAAATGTCTCCGCTTTGGAAATTACAAAACCTGAGCCGCCTGGCGGGAGGCGACACCTCCATAGATAAATCATAACCTATTGAAATTGACGAAAAATAAAGCGAAGTTTCTATTACGATCATTCTGCGTACAGAGCCAGACAGCGTCGGTACCTAATTGCAGACTTAAATCATGCCACCAGAGAAATCTGCTTTGATTATCAAATATAAATCACAGGCTTGAATTAGGTGGACAGCCAGAGCTATTGTTCGTGTTCAGAATTCCATCGGAGAAATGTGACAGCTGATTGGGCTGTCTGACAGGATAAATAAAATTATTTTCATTGTGACCATAATGGAAACGACAAATTCCACAATTTTAATATTCGATGACACAGAGGCGGCCACCAACGGCAACATGGCGAAATGTATCCGTCGACAGATACACACAAATATAAACAAGTAAATAATACTTATATATACATATATATATATATATGATATATATATATATATATATATATATATTGATTTTGATTTCATTTATATAGAATTTTGGCATTATGCCAAGCACTGGGGCATCTAAGGCCGTTCAGCGCTGAAACGGAAATTGACAGAAAAAGGTTTGAAAGTTGTAACAGGAAGAAAACTTCGCAGTTGCACTATGAAACAATTGTTAGGAGAGCGTCGACAGTAAGACGGAAGAAAGAGAATGTGAACAGAGGTACAGTAAAAGGAATGAAAGTAGATGCAGCTAGGGGCCGAATGGACGAGGCAAAGAACCTTAGTAATGCCTACATTGCACCGAATGAGTGTACTGACGGCACTACCCCTCTACAGGTTGAGGTGTATATATATATATATATATATTATATATATATATATATTATATATTATATATATATATATATATATATATATATCTTCGTTTTCTAACATTTCTCTCGTGACATCATGCCCAGGTCTTTTTCGTTCCACTACTTGATCTTAGCATTCTCTCCTAATTCTGTTCTCTCAGCGATAATGCCATGTCCTCATTTTTGTTTTATTTTTTTTTTTGTGGATTTAATTGTTTTAGGATATCAGTGGCATTAACTTACGATTTCTGTCTGACTCTACGTCACAGGTTGCCACATCCTCATTGTTTATCTTTATATATTTGCTTTTTTTGGGGGGGTGGGGGTTGGTGGCATTAACTTAGGAGTTTTGACCCCACGCCAGAAGTTGTCACGTTCACATTTTTATATATTATATATATATATATATATATATATATAATATATATATATATATATATATATATATATATAAATTAGAAGGGAGGATTATTATTTTCTAGGGGGGAATCAGTGGCATTAACTTGCGGGTTTCAACTCCACGCAAGAGGTTGCCACGTACCCATTTCTTTTTTTGGGGGGAGGGGGATTTTTGTTTTTTGGGGGTCGGTGGCATTAACTTGCGAATTTAAACTCCAAGGCAGAGATTGCCACGTCCCATTTTTTTATTGTTTTTTTTTTTCATTTTTGAGATTAAATTTTTTCGGGGTCGATATATACATATATATACATTTTTTTCATTTACATTATATGCTAGTCACTGCAGGCCGAGAGTCATATAATTTCTATAACAAGTCAATTCACTCAGGTTATCTAATCACGCATCTATGAATGTAAGCACTGTATGTCTATATGTCTATAGTGCTTTTTAAGTCATGAGTATCTTTCATTTAGAAGTAATAATAATAATAATAATAATAATAATAATAATAATAATAATAATAAATACACTGAATGACTGAAATCTAAATAATATTTATAATATATATATATATATATATATATTAATATATATATATATATATATATATATATATATATATGTATACTGAAGATCAAAAATTCACTTTCAAGGTTATTAATATAAACTAGCATCTAATAATATGATTATCAGTAGGCGTATCCTCGCTAATAATAAATATGCTTATAAATCCAAAAAGAGTGATGGTCTTTCATTTAGACGAATAATATAATAATAAATAATAATAATAATATATTAATAATAAAATAATAATTAATAATAATTAATACCATTGATACATAAGAATAATAATATAAATACACTGAAATGACTGAAATATAAATGAATAATATATACATAATATATCATATATATATATATATATATATATATATTATAATATTAATATTATAATATACATATATCTTTATATATATATATATATATATATATATATATATATATATATATATATATATATATATATATATATATATATATTCAAGAAGCAATGAAAACTGTAATAAAACCGGTATGATGTAAATATTTGAAAAAACAAAAAATCAGCAAAAATAAGGGTATTTGTTATTTCCGCCGGCGTGTCGGCGTACCATTTTTGTTATTCTTTTTAGCTGACAAATATCAAGCCGGTGTTGCTTTTGTCATACTCTGTTACGTAATCAATGTTGTTCTCGTTCTATTTTGATAGGAATACATATATTCTTTATCCCCGGGAAAATAACACATGTATATAGTCGTATGATGTCGCTTCAATCATCACCTGTTTGATGTTGCCAGATGAGTTTTGCTGTCATGTTCGTTTTAACGAGCTAATTTGCAAGTCGGTGGACGCGACATCAACAGGTATCTCCTGTCAAAATAATCAAATATATTAATCGTCTCAGTCTTTGTAAGCTACAAGGAAATACGATAATTTCTTTTAATTCTTTGTTGCCATCTTTTCTTCTTTTTTTTTGCGTTGATCACTCAACATGGCATTAATTGTGCTGCAATTTCCCATAGTAGCAGAATACCAGTTTCCCATAGCAGCAGAATACCAGTCTTTCAATTTTCATGTCGTTGTATGTACATGTTCATAATGAATAAACATTATAAAAGAAAAGTGTTATACTGAGCAAGAAGTCTGTTTCCTTGCTTGGAAGGTCTTTCTCATTACCTGGTGACATACTTTGCCTTACGATTGCAATACTTAAAATTTAATAAAGGAAAGCGTGGTGATATTAACGCTGATTTTCACTACGTGAATAACACAAACTTTACACCTGAAAACAAGGTACTAGTTAAAACATAACATATCAAAAGTCTCCCTCTAAGGCTTCCTACTTCTTTAGTAACTTCATGACATATAAAGACCAAATAAAATGATGTCATAAAATATGAAAGATTTTTTGTTTAAAACCACTTATTAGCAAGCAGTGACATCTTTAAGTTTGTCTCTAACAGCAATGACAATAGTGTTGTGTTAAATAAGGTTTTCGGACGATGATGCATCGAAACTTTTTTCCACTGAATTTAGTTCTGTGAAGTTCTACGGAACTTGAACATTTACCTCTACATTTGTACGAATATATCTGCCCTTTCCATGTTGCTCTTTTGAATCTTAACTCTAAGAAGCTCTGGCTATTAGGGACCTCTGCTTCTTATTACTAATACAAAGTCTATGCTTGAAGTGGTACTGCAAATGGTTCTTTTATTCTTAACTCTTAAGAAGCTCTGACCATTAGGGATCTTCTCATCACCTGTACAAGGTTTATGCTTGATGTGGTACCGTAAACATCAACAGACAATGTATTACAAAATTCTTCTGGAAGCTTTTCAAGATAATTCTGGCTACTGGCCTAGTACGTCAATCACTCGTCTCGAGCAGCATTCACGGAAGCTTTCTAATCAGCAACACTGTTCTATACCACAGTCACCCAGTTACAAACGGGCTGCTGGAAGCTTCATCCAGAGATATTAAAGGGGGGAGGTATCAAGAATGAGATACCAGTTTCATCACAGGATGGCGGTTATGGTAAATTCATGCCTCGAAATCAGATGAAAAAGAAAATAAAGGAAAACGTTACAGAAATCGGAGTAAAATGAGTGTCAGAAAAGCCCGCTGATAGTTAAGAAGGCCTGATTGCTGTTTCACAGATCTGAAGAGTAAGTTTGTGTGAGCTAATAAATGCTGACATATTCGTATGCGATGTCACTATTTATTTCTTCGAGATAAAAAGCGACGTCATACATTTTAAATAATAAAAATCTTCTACACTTGATGGCGTGATACGTTTCTTATGATCTGTATAAGGAAAGCAAAACAAACGCAACAGAGGACGCGTGTCAAATACTAAGTAAAATTTAAATAACATCCTTCCCTTATTCACAAAAGCAATAGAGAGAGAGAGAGAGAGAGAGAGAGAGAGAGAGAGAGAGAGAGAGAGGGGGGGGGGGAAGAAAAAAAAACTTTCCACCCACCGACTTCTTCCCTTTAGGTTTTCACTCGGGTTGGTTCTAATGGGAAAGGACTTGCTGCTTCAAGACAATGTGATCAGGACATTCATTTGCATATTCTCATTCGCGGAATTTCTGTGCAGATTATTTTCGGGGTTTCCCCGGCCATGTATCTTCACACAGAGGAACCTAATCTAAAGGGAGTACCTGCATTTAATAACACAAGCACTATGGGATGCCAGCTGCCGCGTAATTACAAACAGTCCTTGTGGCCGAAATGATTTTAATGTAGGGACAGAGAGCTTTACTACAGGGCTGAGGACGAAGGACCTATTTACCATTTCTTTTCATATTTTTGTTTTACAGATTACTTACGATCGTCAATAATGTCTCTCTCTCTCTCTCTCTCTTCATCTCCTCTCGATCTCTCTCTCTCTCTATCTCTCTCTCTCTCCTCTCTCTCTCCCCCTACTATATATATATATATATATATATATATATAATAGATATATATATATATATATATATATATATATAGTATATATATATATATATATTATATATATATATATATATATATATATATATATATATATACACACGAGGTACAAGCTAACTTCACGTACACATTAACTTCCGTTAAAATGACGCGTATTAATCTGGTTTGGACAATAACAACCCACATCCGGACACTCTCAAACGAGCCTTTGCTCGGATAATGTGGATTTGTGCAGAAAAACGGACACTGAACCACATACCAATTAAAACACGTCCTAAACGGCACTGGGATAAAACTTCCATAAAATTTGGTTTTATTTATCAAAATTAATTTTTAAAAAAATTTAGTGCCTAGGTACTTAATCTCTTTATTTTAACGAAATGTATGGTATGGTGAAAAGACCCTGACATGGTAGCGGAAGGTGACTTTTTTTTTTTTTTTAAACTTGATACATTTCACAAAATAGTTGACAAAAGTTATATGTCTTAGTCAGTCCCAATTAAATTATATAGTACTGAACGGAAAGCAGATTTTAAACTTTCTTAAATAAACTGACTTCGAGCTATAGTAAGAATGTTAATTGTTAACAACTGTACAATTTATATTTTGTAAACCTTAGATATTTCAAGTCAAATTATTACGATTTTCTTTCAAGGTAAGTAACAAAGTTTTTTATTTTATTTTTTTTATAAATAATATCTAAGTACCAGTTATTCCATCACATTCTACATTCCCGTGTACTCAAACACGACCTAATATACTGCATTCTTCGTTCCTTACAACATCTCATCTACACCTTTGAGTTTCAAATATACGTAGAACATTTACCATATCGCTGAGGAGGAGAAGGAGGAGGAGGAGGTAGAGGAGGCGGAGGAGAGGATAGGGAGGGGAGGAGGGGAGGAGGAGGAGGAGGAGGAGAAGTTTCTCGCAACGAAACAGCAGCAGAATTTCTAAAATCAACAGGGTAGCAAGTGCCAACAATTTCTAGAAAAAGGCAAGAGTTTTATACAAATCGAGCTTCTCAAAGGGGAAAGGTCCTATGCCACCACTATGTCCAGCTTAGTACAAACAGAGCTATACTGGTATCATTGGACGCGTTAAATATACAACGCGTCTCTTCCTTCCTTACAACCTACACTCAGCAAGTAGTAATAGTAAAAAATACTGTATACATATAGTAATGGTATGCAGGAATAACTACTGTTCTATACATAAATAGTGAAAAGGGCTTACGATTACTTATGAGAGGACAAATTCTTGCTTTTTTTAAAAAATCATTGTTATAGAAACATCCTGAGGCGTCGTTCAATTGGGAATTCTGAAACGATCGCCTAATTTTGGTAATTTAAGTTAAGTAGAAACCGAATGAAAACAGGAGGCTTTACTGCCTCAATCATCGACTTTATTAATGATTAAACTTGCCTAATTTTGGTAATTTAAGTTAAGTAGAAACTGAATGAAAACAGGAGGCTTTACTGCCTCAATCATCGACTTTATTAATGATTAAACTTGATATGTATGAAACTCGGAATCAACTACATTAACAAGTCTCAGGTTACAAGTCCATTGTTACCTACCAAACAAGAGATCAAAATCAACCATGATGATCACTTGGATTGATAAACCATTAAGATAAGATTTGAATATATTGATGAGACCAATACCTCTTATTCTTGAATGTTTCTATCTTTCAAAAATTCAGATGAATTTACATGAAACGCGTTTTATTGATGATATTTTTTTTTATATAAACCCTCGTTACAAAAAAAGAAAGAAAAAAAAAAACAGTGGAAGATTTCGCCCCTATTGTTGAAGCATGAAAAAGCTAAAGTGTGAATCTATACAAATGCAATGACTTATGAAGGAGGTTTATCAATACAAAAATCTTAATTAAAAACGATTATGAACCATAAAAAATCTTAAATCTCTTTGAACCACATCTCCAGAATGCCGTACGAAAAACCCACGCGATAAACACAATAAAAAAAAACGGCTATGACAAAACTTCTCTTTGCCGCAACGCTAACTAAAATGGTTATCATCAGCATTATATAAAAAAAGTAGATCTTTTCGCTAAGTGATGGCAAATAATCAATGAAGACCCAATGTAGTATGTCAACAGCAATATAACCGTTATCCAAGGGGTGGCGTGACAAATAGTAATTCACGCCGTCACCAATAATAGCTACACGATAAAGCTATAGAAGTACAGGTCATTATTCTATTCTTAATATGTTAATGATACCAAAACAGGTTCATCCACTAGGAGATAGAGATATCGAAAGAAATGCATATGACCCTATGATAAAAGTCATTCAGTTCATCAGATTTCCAACAGGAAATTCATTACCACCGGATGAAGCCTAATTTCAATACATTAAAATATTTAGGCATTATTCTCCGCCATCCTTTATCACTTTGATTCCTCCTTAAGTTACTGCAAACTTGCAAACGGTTGTCTTTCTTTAGAAAGGAGTTTCCCTTGATAACCTTGGCAAGGACTCTAGCACTTAATGATATCTATGGTAGTTTTTGACCCATTTCAGGAAATGGGTCAAAATACTTAAACATCTTAAAATTTACATGTTCCATTGTAAACAAAGAATTTTCTTTTAATTTTTAAAACATGTTTTGAAATGGCATTCAAGGGAGCAATTGTCCAAAGAACGAGTTCTTACTAAACGAACCAAATCCTTCCTGTTTCTCCATAAAAGACGAACACGTTAAGAGACCTAACAACATAGCTGGGATTATTCCAAGATTATTCTATGCGCCTCTCCATCCAGTCCTACATCAATAATTTAAGCCCCGTATATTTCCCTCTTCCTACTAAATAAACCTCAAACACGAAATACCGAGAAGGGAAAAAGGAAGGGGAAAAAATCTTTCCAGGAGCGGCCGTGGTTATATACTTTTATCAAAAGTCACTTAGACGAAAAAAATATCAAAAACACTTGATTCCTGCTTTGGGGAAATTCTTCAATTCAGGGAAAAGCCGAGAAGTCTAATTCAGTGAGTAATTAATGTGGCGTAAGGAAAAAGCCCTAAAATTCTCTACTTGCGTTAAGTTTAAGTCGGCCCAGAAGTACTAATTAAAGCCTTAACTCCTCTTCACACGTACGCTTAAGCTTAAAATTTCGAGGGGGACGGAGGGATTCATTTATTTATCTCTCTCTCTCTCTCTCTTTTCGTTTATATACTTACAAGGAGTTCCTGGGAAAGCCGTATCTTGTGTATCTAGAAATAGGGCAGGGCCTTGTACATAATCTGGGTTTTGTTTACACGAATATATAGGTGAATACTAAAGACATCTCCAAGCTTTTTATAGATAGTGAAAGTTGGAAAATTTGGTAAAAAAAATTAAAAAATATACATAAAAATCCAACACTGTATAAACTTGCTCGAAAGACAAAATGAGAATCATAACTACAAAACACTAATAACCCTCTGCATATCACAATCCCATACATTATTTTCCAGTCTCAGTATAAAAACAAAATACATTTGCCCATTAACCAAGGGTAATTTGGACTTCTTAAAAGAAACGCACCTTCCTCAGCCACACCACTTCAATATACCTACCAAAGCGGAGGCGGTATTCCAAAGTCTTATGAATGAAAATTAAATAATTGGTAGCGTTAAACTTTAACAGGATTATCATCGCCTGGGTTCGTGTTTTAATAAAGCCATAGCTTATTACGCTCCGAGATTTAATCATTCAAACTAGTCTCTTAGTTTCATAATTTTATAGCATTACCACCGAAGTATGATGTGGAAATATTAAAGGCATTAAGGATATATCAGACTGCTTAAGATTTCAATCTCGCCCGCCGGCAGCGACACCTGCAGGAGGAGGCGGAGGAAGAGGGGGCCCACCCTCCCACCTCCTGCACACCCCCCACCCTCCGAAAATGTCTTCCAGCCCCCAGGATATGCACCTCCCGCACCCCGCCCCCACCAGCCTCTCAAAACGGAACTCCTCCGCCCTTTCCAGAATTTGTAGATCAAGACGCACTCGCTTTTCTGATCAGGTGGCGTACCTACTTTTCCTACCGGAGCTGCTCGCTGCCTCAAGGACGACGTAACACGACAAGTGGAAAACAATATTACACTTGAAAAGACGGTTAGTTAACATTGTTAAAAATTAACGCCTTTAATTCTGCATTAAAAACTAAGGCATCAATTCTTTGTCTATTTAAGATTTTCTCCTACTGGACTACGCATGTATTGTATTTTCCTATTCCTAGGTAAAACACGCGCGCGCGCGCGCGCACACAGACACACACACAGACACACACACACACATATATATATATATATATATATATATATATATATATATATATATATATATATAATATATATATATATATATATATATATATATATATATATATATATATATCTATATATATTTATCATATATATATATATATATATATATATATATATATTTATATATATATATATATATATATATATATATATATATATATATATATATATATATATATATATATATATATATGCTGTATAAGACGCCTTTGTCGAGCGGCTCCTTTTGCCATGGGGTTGCAAACTAAGCAATGTTGTCCCTTCGCTAAGATCATATTTTAATTGTTAGATGAATTGTTTTAACAGATACTTTGTTTTGAAAACCTTCGAACTGGCTGTACATCATTTTAATAGGTTGTTGCAATAACTGACTTTCCTGTATTTCAATGACCAATGTTTATCTAACTGCTTATTTTTATTCTTATGTTTCTTAAACTTTACTTTGAATGCACTGTAAACTTTGTGCGCTAGTTAATAAACAGCTCTCGATAAGGGCCAGTGGAGGCCGAAACTGTTGAGCTAAAAGGAATTTCAGCTTCTCATTTCCCTGTACTGTGGTCTACAACCATTTATATATATATATATATATATAATATATAATAGATAGATATATAAGATATATTATATATACATATAGATTATAGAGATACTCATTATAATAGAGCTATTATATAGAGAGATACACAGATAATATTAATATATAAGTTATTATATATATTATATAATATAGATATAGAGATATAATATATGCTACTATTATACCTATTATTTATTAAATATTTATAAGAGATATAGATATATATATCTAATTATATATATATATAAGATAATATATATAGCTATACTATACATATATATTATTATATATATATCTATATTTATATATCATATATATATGTTTATCTATATATGTATTTATATATATATATATATATATTATATATATATATATATATCTATATATATGTTATATATTATTATCTATATTATATAGTACTATAATATATATTATCTATATATATGTTATCTATCACTATTATATATATATTATATATATCTATATATATATATTATATTATAATCTTATATATATTTTATATATATATATATATATATTATATATAATATTATATAGTTATATATATATATATATATCTATTATATATATATATATAGTTATATATCTATATATATAATATATATATGTTATAGATTATATATATCATATATATATATTATGTTATATAATATTATATATATATTATAATATATAATAATATATAATAATCTATATATATATATATATATGTTATATAATATATATATATATAATATATAATAAATATATGTTATAGTATAAGATATATATATATATATATATATTATATATTAATATATATATATATATATAATAATGTCTACTATATATATAATCTATATATATAATAAATTTTATATATATATATATATATATATATATATATATAATATATATTAATATCTTTATATATATATTTATATATATATATATATATATATATATATATATATCGCGACATAACGATGTTCAATGATAAAGATATTAAAAAAAGCTTATATGGAACGGAGGACAAAATCATAACATAAAAGAAAGCCTCATCTTGGAAATGTCTGAGAACTGAATTGAATTTGTCAGGAAAAAAAAAATACTTAAGAAAAACCCAAATAACATTTCCAGCCGAAGTGACGACAGACAACCCAACAGGGTAAACCTTCCACCAGAACGAAAGCGAGAAACAAATTCAAAGACGTCAACACACAGCCAACTTCCCATTACCTGTTTTCTGGAAGTAGAACATTAGGGGGGTAAAAATGGGATAGCCCTACCCATCTCCACCACCCCACCCCTCCCCCGGACACACCTTCCCCACCAATTCTTTTAAGTGAATTACGGAATCTGGAGGTTATTTCGGGGTTATTTTTTCACAGACGGAAGACGTGACTCAACTTCTTTTCCCCCCTTCACAAAGAGTTGTGAGCAATTTTTCCAGAGATGACATAAAAACATGAATTGCATTACCACCCATTCAACGGAAGCTGTTTTCGACATGCCAACACACGGGGCTAAGGGGAGGCGGGGACCTGTAGTATGTAAGGCTTAACTCACGTGTCAGATCTTGGAACAGGGACACATTATCTGGTGCCACGTTCTGTGTTACATATTGGAACAAGAACCCACAGAATTACCGAGTATAAATTGTTTACTTTTATTTACATAGATAAGGCCTGAAAGTACCCGAGTGTTGAGTAAAATAATATGTAAATACGATTAAAAAAGTTTTACTCAGAAGAAAATTGAAAGGTGTTACATATTGCCGTCTATTATTGCCATGCAATTTAAATCCGTCATTAGTCATGGTTCAAATAGCATGTCTCTCTTCACATCACGACAGTACGATGTCTCTGCTTGTGCATGTATATTCGTTTGTGAGACTGGGCAAAAAGTTTTGTTTGTTAGTATGGTGTTTTTACGTTGCATGGAACCACTGGTTATTCAGCTACGGGACCACCGGCTTTACGTGACTTCCGAACCACGTCGAGAGTGAATTTCTATTACCAGAAATACACATCTCTGACCTCTCAATGGAATGCCCGAGAATCGAACTCGCGGCCACCGAGTTGGTACGCCAACACCATACCGACCACGCCACTGGGCAAATTGTCTGTTTGTTGTGAGCTTGAGCGAATTATACATTACGAGTCGTTTGTGAGCTTGAGCGAATTATACATTATGAGAAGTTCATTTCCCATTGTCTGACCATATATCATCCAAATAGCACTGTTCTTAGCATCATCCTATATTTAGCTAACATTGATGTTTGTAAAAAAAAAAATAATTCCTTGTGTGATATTCAGCATACTAATACCTCAAGACAAATCATAAGAATTTTGAAAAAATTGTATTTAATAAATAAGCAATAGAGTATATATAAACAAACAAATATATATATATATATATATATATATATATATATATATATATATATATATATATAACTTGTTTACTGCGTGTATCCTCCAAGGTGTGGCTACCCTCAGGCGTTTTCCCCCCTCGTTTCTGTAGAGTGAAATCGCCCTTATTGCTAATCTTGTAGTGTCAGTTTGGATATTAAGCCTTCTTTTGACTATGTTTTCCTCTGTAAAATCAGTTTGCCTTAGTAAAGGGTCTGAACAGGACCGAAAGTACTCGGCTATCTCGCTTTTTCATTTTTTCCTTCGTGGCAAAAACCTTTATTTATACATAGCATCACGTTTTATATACTTCGTGATCAAGTTATTCATATATATATATATATATATATATATATATATATATATATATATATATATATATATATATATATATATATATATATATATATATATAATATACTAACAGGTGGAAAAGCAATTGTGCGAAAACGAAAATATGAAACAAATAAGCCTCGATAAATGTTGCATCAAAATAAGCAAGAACTTTAAGAAGAAAAAGTTCCAAGGGCAGAAACAAAGAAAGGAGGAAAGACAAAACTTTAGGTACATAAAAGAAACGGAATGAGAGGAGGTGTCTGCTTTATGTCAATGAGTGAATATTTCGAAGGGTGATTTCAGATCATAAAATATTATATATAAATAATGATGCCAAAATGAAAAGACTTGCTGTAAACTTCGGAACGGTTGCGTAATTAACTTCGAGGGAGAATTGGCAGTGAGATGGTGTAGTACTGTGGAGAAATTAATTTGTAGTTGACCAGGTTTCGCGATGTGTGTCTCAACAAGAGTAAAAATCAGAAAGAATGGGCAGGACTGAGAGCTGTCACCTATGAAAGTGAATAGATTATTATAAGGAGAATCGAACAACTTTAAGACTCACCATACCCAGGAAGGTGTAAGGAAAGACTTTAATCGAAGGAGGAAGGCAAAATATTAGGCCTGGCGTGAGTTTAGCATTGTGAATTTACACAAAGAAAGAAAAGGGAAAAATTAATATTGCATGCAAATACCTCGAGAAAACTTATGACAGAATTTATGCATGTGTAATGTGCAGGGTGATTTTGACGTGGAGTATGAAGGCGCTGGGTATGAAGACCATTTGTTTGTTAGCAATTAAACGTTTATGAAGAAAGTCTTTCCACTAGTGACTTCTTAGCTGAGTATACATTACTGTGCTTGCTTAGAGGCAGCTGTTTCATTTTGCATCAACCTATTTTAATCATTTTTTCCCGGTTACGCTGAATGTCAGAAACTAGTCTTACTAAATTATAATGACAAATTCTATTGACTTCCAAAATTCGGTTATACATAGTCAGTTCTTCGTATCGAGGCTCATTGCAATACAATGTAAACACAGGCCTACACACATTCCACTGAATTAACAGACATAAAATATCAGTATGTAAGAGTGACAGCATATTGCTTCACGTGTATTCAGAACATTACTTCAGTGTTCTTCGATTTCTTGGTTACTTAAGAGAGGGAGGGAGTAAAATACGACCTTTACCTGGCTGCACTAATTCCCCCTAAATCCTGTGACATTATTTCACAGCGAACAAGTGATCTATTTTGTGAACAATTACAAGCAAAGGCCCCAGAGTCTTTTTCGACAGAAAACAAGCAGCAAACACTGAAATTAAATCTATAAAAACAACAAAAAACCAATATGAAAATATTGAACTACAAACAAGATCATGCCATTTTTCCCTCCGCTCTTTTCTCCGCTTCATGCATAAAAACACCAATCCACTTCACACCAACAGATTCTACCATTATCTATCCTACATAAAGTAACTGTCGATCTATCAATCTGTTTATCCCTTATTCTCCCTGAGGTTTCCTTCCATATCAGATCCTTCGGTGTCCCCTTAGTTGCTGTGGACACCGAGCCTGTGTATCTGTAGTACAGCCTGTGTATAGTTAAGTTATGAAATTGGTATCTAAAGTTGAGTTATTATTAAAGGATGGCAGCAGATGTTTGGGTGTAATAGAAACTTGCGCCCAGTATATTCAGAAAGGAATGTGCCTGGCCTTTAGCAAGTTAAGTGGATATTGTTATGGGTAGATACTATTACGGGAAGAGAGAGAGAGAGAGAGAGAGAGAGAGAGAGAGAGAGAGAGAGAGAGAGAGAGAGACTCAGGAAAAATAAAAAAGTCCTTTTATCGAAACTACTGTCACAACAGTTCCCTGGTCACGCTAACCCAAAAGTGACATTTCTTGGACTTAACAACGAACCAATGGTCTTACGGGATCAGTGTAAGAGTTAAAATCCTGAATATTTTTGTGGATTTCTCATTACAAGCTAAAGGATCGTACAAGCGCTGAGAAGGACGTTTAACACTTGCTTTGAAATAAAGCCCAGTGTTTTCCTCTCCTCCTTTTATTTATTAATTAATTTATTTAGTTATGGGAGACAGAAGCTATCGTGGTGGATAAAGACATTAACCTGCCCGTCATTTTGGTCATCAAATAAAAAGCAAGTAAAACGCTGCCAAAATTACGATTATGACTAAATTTAACCTTAAATAAAATAAAAACTACTGAGGCTAGAGGGCTGCAATTTGTTATGTTTGATGATTGGAGAGTGGACGATCATCAGCATACCAATTTGAAGCCCCTCTTGCCTTAGTAGTTTTTGAGATCTGAAGGCGGACGGACAGACAAAGCCAGCACAGTAGTTTTCTTTTACAGAAAACTAATACGCTGTTTTGAGAGAGAGAGAGAGAGAGAGAGAGAGAGAGAGAGAGAGAGAGAGAGAGAGAGAGAAAGTAAAGTTTTATACGAACAGAATATAACCTTTATTCTAGAATATTAGGTTTTCTGCTTCATATCATTTCAAGTTCTACATTGGCCTCACTCTACTTCGGATTTTCTTTGGTTTTCTTGTCAAGGACTTTTCCTCATTCATTTTTATCAATATTTTTTCAGTACCTGTAACATCAAGTTAGATGAAAGATACTTCTCCCAATACAAGCGGCCTCTTATAGTCATGTATAAAGCCAGCAATTTCTCTGATTCAGTAAACTAGGTATACCTTACACAGAATATCTATATCATTAGTGTTTCACCTTGTCCTAACACCGAAAGATGCTGCATTACATTACTTCCTACAGAGGCCTAAGTGCTTCTGCTCAGCATTTACCTTTCTTTGTAATATCTAGAATTTCATTTGGGAAATAACTAGGAATCCCATTTGTGTTTACACAAAGTAGCGACGAAACAATGATGATATCTCTAACGCCTTTAATATTAAGTGGCCAATAAATTATACAATGTCAAGACAAAGTCTGACAAGGATTATCTGGTGGACAAGTTGCATCGACATACTTATTTGAATACATAATTTACTAGATGATTATTGTTTACTACTCAACAAAGTAGACTGATAATAATTAACCTAGATGGTGTTAGCGCATTATTATAAGTATATGAGTATCAGGCATCGCTAATGTTACATAAACAGCATCGCCGGTGTCTCCGACCAGAATTATTCGATTATCATACAATATTTCAATGCATCCACATGATTACAAATACAATATACAGTACAATATCTCCCTATTCTTTAGCAAGGAAAGGCGACAGAAAGTTCTATGTAATCTCACAGGGAGAATAATTAGATAAATTCAATCCTCGGCAAATTTTTTAAACAACTTTACATATTCCTCAAATAAAAGTAAAATTATATAAATATGTATATAAATATATATATATATATATATAATATATATATATATATATACTATATATATATATATGTATGTATGTATGTATGTATATATATATATATATATATATATATATATATATATATATATATATATATATATTACTTAATCCAACCTTTCGCTTTACCATCTTACCTAACGGTCCCTCACCTCCTCCCCTCCACCCCCTCCTGACACATCTAGAGGGGCCCCTCATGGCTTCTCATTCGCTATTTCCAGCAATACAAATTCCACCCTCTTTAAGATCGCCATGTGATATATATCCCCCCACTCGGGTATGTCTGCATAATGTAGTGCTTTCTTCCTCCACATATCTCCATAATATATAATTTACTTCACTAAAAGTCGGCATAGTATGATTTATGCTTCAGACCCACATATTTCCCCTTCCCAGCCGTCTCAGATCCCGCAGGAAACTGATAGAAAATAAAGGTTTACAGAATAAATGAAGACGTATGGGAAGCCAGGGGGTGCTCTCTCCCCATCCTTTACCCTTAAAACTTCACCCTTACTTTATTCGCGAGCTCTCTCTCTCTCTCTCTCTCTCTCTCTCTCTCTCCTCCTAGGAAATTTAATATGAAATGAAGCATATCTCTGACGCAGTGTACTTCTCAGAATTAATTCAGCATCATGTAAGCTTGGAGTAAGAAGATTTAATTCTCACGAACAAAGAATAACTCTTTAGACTAAAATGTTGTTCTATCCTTATAAATGAAAATAATATTCATTTCTTACCAGATCAACTACAATGGAAAAGGTAAATTATGTCTCTAGCCATTTCGAACAAACTTACAGAAGACTGTAAGATCCGTTTTGATTAAAACATCTGTACGAGAGAGAGAGAGAGAGAGAGAGAGAGAGAGAGAGAGAGAGAGAGAGAGAGAGAGAGAAATGAAACCAGTTATGATTATAAGAGAAAAATCACCATTAGTATATATATATATATATATATATATATATATATATATATATATATATATATATATATATATATATATATATATTTCGCGACACCAAACGCATACTAAGCAAACTCTATTTTTCAGCGCATTTACTGTTCCAAGTCTTTATTTTCTGTCATTTTTATACCTGTTACATCATTTCTATCTTCGTATTCTAATCTTTAGTGTAGTACATCATCTTCCTTAAAAGAAATTTTATGAATGACAAAAATGATGAATTGTGTTCTTCAGTGCATGAGGCTGCAGAGCGTCTTTAGCTTATTGCATATCATTGCAAATGTCATTGACTTGAATATTGCAACAGTAGTTTTCCTGTCATTCACTTATTTTACTACACTTTTCATAATAAATGCTACGTAATTCTGCACTATGCCTCACGTACTTTGTTAGCATAATGAATACAAAGAAATATGAAAGGTGACTTTATATTATTCCTCTTCGGACATTACGGAAAAATTATTAAAATATATACTGGCTACATCATCAATACAATATTGTTTGACAATTTCTTCGCAAAGAAGATCACGGAGAAAAGTGATGACAACAATATAGGAAAGAAAAGCTATAAACACGAGGAAAATCTTTTCCAAATCACAACCCTACTGAGAAGATTATGAAGTAATTTAAATGTTTAGGTACATATTCCTGACAAGAAAGAATAAGCAACTCGATCGACAGGTAGTAAATATTCCTCGTAAAAAATACATATACTTATCAAAGTAATTTGTTTAATGAGATGAAATACTGAAAACCCATTAGTATAATGAATGGTGTATTACAAATAATATTACAGACAATAATTGATGAGACATTTAACTGCTGCTTGGCTTTCAAAACAACACTTCACAAATCATGGTGATTAAAAATTCTAAGAAAATGATTAAAATAAAGTCAATATTTTTATGTCATTTCTCGTGGAAAAGCGACATCCTTTTTTCTAGGGTACAAGGAGTGATTAGCAATAAAAACAAGCCTTGATGAATTTTGCTCTATTTCTCATAAAAGAGAAAGAAACGAAAAAATCCGTCTACAAAAACCTGTTGTGGAAAAGTGAACTAATGCGAGCAATAACACTTGTGTATGCTATTATCGACATTTGTCAATGAATATGCTCCCCGAAAATTCCAAAATTTTCCATCAGTTACTTGTAGTTCATGGAGCTAGTTCCATTTCATTGATAAACATTATTACTAAAGGTCATGTCTACACATGAACAGCTAGACACTGACATTGTGGTACGCTACACGTGTACACGAAACATATACATACATTACACACAAACACACACATTTATATATATATATATATATATATATATATATATATATATATATATATATATAATATGTGTGTGTGTATGTATGTATGTATGTATGATGTATGTATGTAGTATGTATATATATATATATACATATAAATATACATATATAATACATATATATATATATATATATATATATATATATATATATATATATATATATATATATGTGTGTGTGTGTGTGTGTGTGTGTGTGTGTGTGTGTGTGTCTTAAAAAATCACAGTAGATGCACGTGACTTCATTAAATAAGCGTATATCACAGGAAAATTATAGTCAGAAATCCAAGCGCTTTCGTCTTCTCGACGAACTCTGTTCGATGTGACGTCAATAGCGGAGAAACAGCGGATAGGGTTCTGACTTTTCCCGCTTCTGACGCCACATTGAGCAAAGTTCGTCGGGCAAAGCTCGACCATGTGGACGGGGCTTAAATTAGCTAATACTAGTATGTATCTGCTTACAAGGGGCTTCCCCAGAGTTGTATTAAAGAAGGATTACGAAACATTCAAAACTGCTGAAAGAAGCCTCTGTCGATGCCAACGCCAACCACACGAAGTAAGCAGGACGACATGAGACTCTATTGCCCTAAGAACTGCCCAGCGTTTGAGACATCGGATATAATAAAGTCGAGAGTAAGGAGGACCAAGTGGAGAGTGGTGTGGGGGGGAAATAACCCCTAAATTTAGGCAGATGAGCCTACTCTCCGTAGGACAACGTGAACCGCACTTTCACTCTTGTGGGATGACGGAGAAGAAGAATGATAGCGTTCTTACAGCTTTCCGTGTTCAGTCACCAAAAGGCCGGACATGTTGGTTGCAGCCCTATATCTTTTACTGATACAGAAAAAAAATTGTAAAAAAATAGAGAGAGAGAGAGAGAGAGAGAGAGAGAGAGAGAGAGTACAATATATAATACATATAAATATATCATATATAAATGTATATATATATATATATATATATATATATATATATATATATATATATATATATATATATATATACTATATATATATATATATATATATATATATATATATATATATATATATACATATATATATACATATTTCTGTAGGAACCACCTCTCTATGTGCATAAACAAACAAATGAACACGAACGAAAAAAAGCCTATGCTCACGCATACATTTCTATATCCATACATACAATATAGAAAAAAAGTGGCGATGCCTTTCTATACACAATATAAGGAATATAATTAATGAAACCCTTAAAAGGGGAGGAGAAAATGGGAGAAAAAAAAGAAAAAGAAAAGAAAAGAGGAGGGGGACTTCAAACTGCGATCTTTCTCCTCATACTTCTCTTCCTTGGTCTGTTTGGATCGTTAACTTTTTACAAACTGGGGATCTTGCTCCTATCTTCTCTTGTGTACGGATTGTCGTCTCGTATTCACACATTTATCGCCTGACTGGAGGCAGAGATTCGTCTTTTCAAGATCCCTCCGGGAGGAGTGGCCGTCGGGGGAGGGAAGACCTTCTCCTGATGGGAGTGCCTGAAGTAGGGGGTATGGATGATCGAACAAAGGATGAGAGAGAGAGAGAGAGAGAGAGAGAGAGAGAGAGAGAGAGAGAAATAAGAAAGTAGGGGGGTAGAGAAAGGAAAGAAAGACAAATGAAAAGGTGAGATGAGAAGAGAGAGGAGAAACACTAATGAGGCCTTCATAAGGATACTTTTTCTTTTTGTTCCCCCAAAATTTCAGTAATTTGGGTTCTCTTGACTGCCAGTGCCACGGCCACCCTCATTTCTATGAATTAGTTTTGGTAAAAAACTTCGGCCATTTTCTGCCGCGTAATCACTTTAAATCTAAACTTTACAATGTCGGCAAAAAACTATCCACATTCATGACACAGCAAACGACGCCATTTTTTATGAATTCTGTGACCTTAACATTAGTTCTTGCTTCCTTTTTTTTTTTTTTTTTTTTTTTTTTTTGGTCCGGGGATGAACGACCGTCAAAGAGGAAGTTCCGGTTTTTTAATCTATATTACTGCTAAACATTTCTTGGCAAAATGATAAACCCTAACTCATTATAATGTTCGCGTATTAGAATGATATAGTTTTAATATCTCATCAATCTTAACGGCGTAGGTATCTCAAAATATTCACAGCGAACAAATCATAATGCCTTAATTAGACTGCAAGTTAATAGAAGGAGATAAGCATGAGGATAAATGTAGAAGCTGTTAATGAAACCAAGTAAACTTACTCTCATCGTCATGAATTTCTATAATCTTAACCTTTTCCATTTAATATCTATAATCAGGTTTAGCCTTTGGATTATAAAGGTCACCTAATGCGCTTCATATCTATTATTTGAAGGCGAGTCATGAAGCTTATTCTGGTAGAATATCAGGAACATATTCTTTTACTAAGAATGGAACACAAAATCAAAAATATATAAAACAAGAATATATGAAAAATATAAGAGATCGTAACAATACAAGTTTCAGGTACGGTGAAACTACACAGTGAAACAAACTTATAAAAGTAGCCCTTAATACTTCGAGGTTAACGTTGAGACTTTGTGTCCAGAAGCGGTCAAGCATAACTTCATACCGGTCATTTAGACAAATGTTATTTTAAAAAAAATTAAAGAAAAAAAAACTCAATTGCTGCAGTTGCCAGCAATAACCATACGTCTCCGAACCGAGCAAAGTTATGTCATAACTCTCTTAGTCTGTTTAAAAATTTACTTTTCCGGCCAAGATGACTATTACAGTTCCAAGGCAGAAATTATGACAAATGTGAACATTTGAAAAAGTGTGTGATGGACCGGATGACTCAGAATCCTTTATGTCAACTGAAGGTGTTTCAAGAAAAGTGTAATGTCCAAATAGCTCAGGCAATAAAGAAAAGAAGCTCCCCAAAATGAGCAGGCAAATTGAGCGAAAATCAGAAACGGAGATAAAATAAGAGAAATAATGGTAAATACAGAAATGTACAGAAGTGTTAAGTGGAAAAAGGAGTTAAAACCAAGACGGAAAAAACCA
Organism: Macrobrachium nipponense; assembly: GCF_015104395.2. Lineage (NCBI taxonomy): Eukaryota > Metazoa > Arthropoda > Malacostraca > Decapoda > Palaemonidae > Macrobrachium > Macrobrachium nipponense. The sequence goes on along the minus strand of NC_087209.1, from coordinate 24,645,475 downwards.
CGAGGATGATTTAAATTTGGCGCTATTCCTTCAGAGGGCGTGGTGGAAAGAGTCATGATGATATTCGTCTTTTCCTTTTTAATCTTCTTTGCTTATGCTCTGTTCCATCCAAGTTTCCTCACTTTAATCTTTGATTCCAAACATGCAGTATATTCTTCCGTGTGGAAAGATCGTGTCTGTATGCATATAAATGTAAACACATACGCACACACACACACATAAAACACAACAGAGATTCTTTAAAACGCAAGTACAGTACATTCTGAAAGCCTGCAACAAGGCCTCTTCAGGAAATTAAAAGAATAAAAAGAAAAAAAAAACTTTCTCGTTAAAGGATTGAGGCCGAGAAACAAACAGTAGAAACAAACGAAAGAACAAGGAGGAGGAGGAGGAGGAGGAGGAGAGTAGTCTTTTCCTTTTTTTTAACATTCGCTTTTTAAGTTCCCTTCGCAAAGTAAACAACGGCTTATCTGGGCCGCGGGGTTCTTATGCGAGGAAGCGCTTGCTATATTATACATGGCGTTTGATTAACCAGTCATTATCGATGGCCCTCCAACCTCTCCCGAAAAAAAATTCGCTTCCGAATGAGGTTTCCTTGTTCGGAAGAAGAAGGGCGCAGTGTTTTCCGAGAATGCGTGTTGGGCTGTTAACGAGGAAATCGACCGTGAAAGTAGTCGCTCTGGAGCTAACTAACGTAAAAATCTTTATTTATTTCATCTGAACATTATTAATATTCTACCTTGTAAGGATATATGTTTATATATATATACATTACATTACGCACACACACACACACACAACACACGCATATATATATATATATATATATATATATATATATATATATATATATATATATATATATATATATATATATATATATACTATATATATATATATATATCTATATATATATATATATATCTATATATATTATATATATATATATATATATATATATATATATATATATATATATATATATATATATATATATATATATATATATATTATTTTCTGACTGGCTGAAGACAATAATAAACTCATTACAAATTTACACAAGAAGACAAGGTTTCTTTAAGCCCAAGAACTCCATGTAAAAGTATAAAACAGAATCCCTGAGATGACATAAAAAAAAAAAAAAAAAAAAAAAAAACAATGTAAATGTGAAATAATTAAAAAATTTCAACAGCTGACAAATAAATATTGTTCTCAAGTGTAGAAAATACGGAGGTGTTCTCAATAATAATAGTAATAATAATCAATAATAATAATAATAATGATAATACATGACACAGCCACCCACCCCTGCAAATCAGTTTCTCCGCTGCGGGTGGGGGCGAGTTAGGTAGGGGAATGGGGAGGGTAGGGGAGACATCCACCACCCTCCTGCAAACCTGTTTGTCCGCCCAAGGTGGGGCGGGGTAGGGGAGACAGTAGTGCCGAGTGCCAACGCGCGCCAACAAGCTCGTAATAATAATAAACATTATCTAAAAATAAATAAATGAAACAGCCATAATAGAAATAATAACAACAACAGTAGTAAGAAACACATCAACAACAATAATAATAACGGCGTCTAACAGTTAACAGAAGCCTTTTCACAGTCCTCAAGGTGTTTTTAGAAGCTGGGGCTCTTTTCATTAAATTAAATGCTTCACTAAGCTCCGGATTTCACGATGTAATTATGGTCGAGAAAGCGCAGGAAATTGAACAAGTTTCTTTCCTGTCACGGCAAGTCTTTTGGTTCGGTTTCTTAAGTTATTAATCATGAGCATAAAAAGAAAATTACAAGTCGCTGTTGTAACCGTTAGGACTGATAATGATAATAAATTCACTTTCATTATCATGAACACAAAATATACTTTAGGTATGTAATGTCTTTTGAAAATTTCATTTAAATAAAGACAAGTTAAAAAAAATGGAACAAATCGCCGCTCAAGTCTTTATAAGGATTAATGCTCTCAACACAGACAGTGTTCTATGTAATTTTTTTTCTAGAAAATGAAATAATTTCAAAATAAAAACATCTAAAAAAATGCTCATGATCACAAAACTACTTTACAAAAAAAAAACTAGTATGTTTCTGTCGTCTTTATCTTGTACAGTTTAGTTGAAAGCGAACGAATCTTGTGTCCTAAATGGAAATTAACAATTTTTTAGAATAAAAACGCTGGCTACCTTTAGCTAATTTTCTTAACTTTCATATGAAAGGCATCCCATCCGATAAAAATGTAAGTTTTCGAGCAAAAGATACACACACACACACATACACAATCACACACACACAAATGCAATACCCAAAGTCATCCAGCTCGCTATCCAAATAATGCTCCAGATTATCAAACGAACACAAAACAAGAAACAAGAATTCTTTCGACAATTACCGTCAGGAAAATATTGAATGCCCTTCTGATTTCCATCCTTACAGACTGCAGTAATTGTACGGGCTTAACTGCAATCTACAAAGAAACGAAATCCTCATTTCTTTGTTTTAAATGAGTATCATTTCTCCTCCAGGTATAATCTTCGTGGATGAGTCCTCACTCAAGATTAGACTGAGGATATTTACGTAAGCTGGACAAATTAAAAAGGAATATACTGTATATCAGCACTTGGGTAAGTCGGTGCTCTGCCTGGATAAAGACGCAGACAACGAATCTCTCGTCATCACTATATAACTCCGTGAACAAAAATGAGAAAATGGGGTAGCAAATGCACTGAGGGAGGGGGGTGGGGTAGGGGGGGGGGAGAAAAAAAAATCAAGTATATGTAGCGCTAACAGCGCAAGTGCTAATTAGGGAGCTACCTACTGGCAAACGAGGAAACAAAGAAAACCATCTTTACATTATACTTTATTAGGGGAAAACTGAAAGACAAAACATTACCTTAAAAATGCTGTGCAAAAAGAGAAACTTCAACTTATTAAAAAAAAATAAAATATAAAAATTAAAAAAACTGGAAATATAATTATGACTATCAGTACTAATAAAACATGCATGACTATTCTGTTCATACTATCATGCTTGCTAGCATAAATGGAGAATTATACAACTCCATCGTTACGCCAACCAATTTATTAATTTGTTGCAAAATTAAAAGATAGGCTGACTAACAAATATAACTTAAACACACACACAGACAATACAACAGAACTGGGGCTTTCACTACACTTGATTTAAAGAAAATATAATAAGCTACATATTCATCCATTCACGAATTATCAGGAGGACTAGCATGAATATTCCGTTGCAAATTTTTACGCTTTTCTACGAGCAAGATAAAACTGGTTGTAAATATATCTCCTTCAGTAAAAATATCACTTTTTTCAAATGTCATAAATGAAGATGTGAATATTATTTGTACGTGCAGACACGAAGCTTTTGATAGTTTTTTACGCAAATATCGGTTAAAATAACGTTTTATACATTTACGAGTTATGAATTACGATCTTGTATTCAATCGAACGTTATGAAAAGGATTTTTCGAGTCAATGCCGTGCTTTTCTTTACAAAATGCTTACACTTGGGTATAAACTCAACGTCCAATCATTACTGAATGAAAATGAGAGGTGGTTCTTTTTTTTCTTCTTTTTTTAAGAAAAGGCACGTCGAGATATCATGAATAAAGTAAAACAATCTATTCCCACATAGAAAGGTTGTACTTACCCTTACACCGTTCTCTCTACATAAGTGTCAGCCTTTTTCTTAGAATGACAGACTACACGACTTTAACATGCAAGCGAGTTTACATTTATTAAAATACTGATGTAGAAACTTAAAGAATAAAGTGCATATAAATATCGGACTTTTGAACGTAGGGATTGTTGTTTATTTCCGCATGCGCCTCCTTGCAGGAAACTGGGTTATCGTGAATTCACAACAAGCATCTCAAGTTTAAAGATATACACACATTTATACGTTCAAATACCTATATAACATAGCGAGAATTAAAATTTCAAATAATAAACGCCAAAACCTAATACCAAAGAGAAAGTAACAAAAAAAAAAATTTATAATTTGAAGAGCTGAATATAAGTAACAGGTTAAAAATAGGATAAGAAATTAAAATATTTAAAATAAATCCATATTGTAAGTATTCTAACAAACATTTGCTTTCAAGAGGAACTGACAGACTTCAGTACGTCTTCCCTAGAAGTTAGAACGGTCTCATCAATAAGCAACAAGCTGAAAGATGGCATGTTTGTTTACCCATAAAAGTACCCATGGTTACTTTGGGGGAATTGCGCAAGCAAGAATATGGAAAAGGCTCAACTATGAAAGCCACTACAAATCCACACCAGAATGACACTCTTGTAGAACTGAATGCTTTGATCTGTAACAAACCCTATAAACAATATGACACGAGGAGCAAGATTCGTTGGTGTAGACAGGTGCGAATATCTAAAGGTTACGATTGAAGAGATCGGCTGAGGAGCCGCGGAACAAAAAGTGGAGGAGGGAGCAGACGACGACGAGGAAGACGGAGACAAGGAGGAAGCAAGTGGCATTTTCTAAAACTATGATGTAGTCAGGCTAGAAAAAATGGACTTGTGGGCGAATTCGGACTTATGCGTAATTCGAATAAAAGGTGATCTGTGGGCGAAATCGGACTTGTTGGCGAATTCGAATTGTGGGCGTTACCCAAGATACCGAAGCTTCTCGATATTTTTTTACACTGAAATCTTGACGGTTCTTGAACGTTTTGCCCTAAGGAATTATTGCTATATATAAATGACGATGAAAAATATGTAAGTAACGGTGCAAGATGTTTGTGCGCGAGCAAGAATGATGGTTTGGTTACATGCTCTTCAGTCACAGACTAGTACTTTAAAAAGAATAAGTACACAATGTATAACCATTCTCAAGGTACCGAAACACTTCCAAGCAGTTTCATTAACAAGTAACACAAATACATCTTTGCTCTCGTGCGCTGAACAAGAAAGAAAAATTAAGAAACAAATACTACAGGTAAAAATATAAAAAGTAGAGCCAAAAAATATAAATGCAGTACCACACTCCCTCCTTCTAGCGCGCAACACAAATGAGAGAAAAATACAAAGAAAAAAAAGAGGTAGGGAGGAGGAGGTAAAAGCATTAACAAAAGAAAGCAGTAGCCTTACAAAACACTGGCGCACGATATAAAATGGGGTGAAATAAGGGAGAGGGAGAGAGAGAGAGAGACAGAGGTGTGGGAGACTCGTTTTCCAGGAACAGGTAGGATCAGCTTGGATTAGGTCTTTCCGCTGACACCGCTTTACTCTCTCTCTCTCTCTCATACACCTCTTTCAATTCACAGATTTCAATCTTTCCGTTCGGAGTGCAGTCGCCACTGAAATTCTATTCCATCTATTCTATTCTCTCTCTCTCTCTCTCTCTCTCTCTCTCTCTCTCTCTCTCTCTCTCATACAGCACACATTTAGCAATAAATTTCAATTTTTGTGCCAAGTAGTCGCAGTAACACAATGGATATGCTCTCTCTCTCTCTCTCTCTCTCTCTCTCTCTCTCTCTGAATAGTAGATAATTAAAATGCACATTCAATTATGCAAATATGTATGGGAATATTCACGTGGATTTAAAGAATTATTATGAGGTTCTTTTTTTTCGTTCGGATATAACGTAACAAGCGAAAAGAATGACAGCTACAACAAAAACAGCTGACAGTACGCAAATTGCACAGCTCTGTTCATCTCTCCATATACTTGTTTCTTCTTATTAGTCTTAAAAATCTACACTTCTCAAAAAGGAAAGGCGGATGAACACACCATAAATTCAAGCCATAGACCTTCCAAGTCACTTCCCAGTCTTTGCTTCACTTATCCTGTGACTTGACTCTTCTCTCAACCCACTATCGCCCATTATACAATATTTACACCTAAATGCCTATACAAATAATCTACTGCCATCCTTCCACAATACACATTAACAATTATCGCTCCATCGTATTTTCCCGACTCTTGTCCAAACTCTATCATCATTTTCAAACGATTGCACTTGTTTCTGTAGTTTCTCTTCATAGTTCCCAGTCAGTAGTGGCTTAAATGCAACCATAAACCATTCATTGATCTTATTCATATCGTACAAATCTAGAGCTATGCCTGAATTCCCTTCCTGAGGGTCATTTATTACTTTATTCTATATAAAGTGGTAACCAAAATTCACTTTCATCTTAACTCCAAGGAAAGTAGTTTAGTGTCTAGTTCAGCAAATGCACACTAGATTTTCCTGGAAACTGCTCTATAAGTAATGGTACGATACATAAAAAAAATGAGATCGCTTTCTCTTCTCTCTCTCTCTCTCTCTCTCTCTCTCTCTCTCTCTCTCTACACTTTTTTTTCCTCATAAATGGCACCAGTGATTCCAAGACTCATTACCTCCTATAAATACTGATACTAAGAAACATTAGTGAACGAAAATGAGGTTTCATAACAATCACAAATGAGTGAATTATAAAACAGTAAATCACTGAAGTATTAAAACTCCAAAGATAAATTCTTACTTTGAAAAACCAGGACTACGGCAATATAAAAATTGCAAGAAGAAAATATGAGTTCCTTAAACCCTCCATTATCCTTCTAGATAGAGATTTCCAGAAATATACAGAATTCTCGATAAATTATATATCTAAAGGTAATCAAGTAAATTGAGAACACAAACGGAGGAACAATAGGAGATATGAAACGAATACTGGAAAATATGTGTGTGTGTGTGTGTAGAGAGAGAGAGAGAGAGAGAGAGAGAGAGAGAGAGAGAGAGAGAGAGAGAGAGAGAGAGAGAGAGAGAGTTTGCAAATCCGTATTTCAAGTTCATATTTCAATCTGAGAATTGTTAAAGAAATAATCTTCTGTAGTCGCGATATCATTCAAGTTGAACCACGAGGACCTCTTTTGCAGTTAGACACTAACTCGGAATTTCACGGGAGCCATGAACATAAATTCCACCAATTTGGACCACGTGAACCGCCATCCTCCAACGCAAGAATTGCCACTTGCTACCTCAAGAACTGCCAGTGTCCTCAGAAGTAATTGAATTAAACTGCAATGGATGGGGAGGAGGCTGGGATTTTGTGGATCTACTTGCTTTTTCTATTAAAGGATCAGGCATCCTAGTCTAAGCAGAGGTTCTCCTGGAGTTGATAAAAACAAATAATGATGTGTGTAAGTGTATGTAGGCTGACATTTGCATTTCAGTGAGGTTCTTTGGATACGATTAAAATTGAAACGTAACTTTTCAGCTGGAGAACTAAAAACTTTGAAAACGAGGGAAAGAACTTTGCATGTATATACGTTATTTATGTACTAAAGTACATTATATATATATATATATATATATATATATATATATATATATATATATTATATATATGCATATATACGTACATATATGCATGCGTTAACAGGGTTAAAGACCTGATGGATCTCGGAATAAAAGGTGAAAAAAGTAGAAAAGAATGGATAAGTGAGCAAGGACGATATGGCGAAGAAAATGCATAGAGAAAAAGATTAAAGAGGAAATGGATTTCAGGATAAACGATGCATCTGTAAAAAACAAATCTGAAACGAATGCAGTCGCGGGTCGATGAACTGAGTATTTCCAATAGTTGGTGAATGTGGAAGATCAACCAGAAACCGAGTTGAATGACGCAACTGTAGAAGGGATTAGTGAACGCAAAGCGAATGATTGAGGACTTAAATAAGAATATGGAGACATTACAGGAGTTAAATGGACTGCAAACGAGACGCTGCCGCACGAGGCAGTGTTTGCGAGTGACTGACCAGGGTGCACAAGGTATGCCTAGATGAGGGAAAAGTTCCGGAGGAATGTGTGAGAGGAATACTTAATTGTTATTATATATAAGAATAGAAGTGGCTCTGTACTTCATAAGAACTGTACGGGAATAACGTTACTTTGTATAACAAGAAGGTGTATGGTAGAACTGTCATTAATCATGAAAACTTCCAGCTTATATGTGACAATACCCTGGATACGAAATAATAATCAGTACCAATTATGTGAATAACAATAAAGTTCATATAAAGTACCAAAATACTTAGAAATAATTCGCCACAAAGAAGAACTTCACCTTGCAAAGCAAGAATAATTTATTTATATTTATCGAATAATTTGTTAATCAAATATTTCTAATAACTAACCTCTTATTTCTGTCCTTTATAATATCTTCTATGATATCTTTCAAATGAACACCATATTCTTTTGGAAGTTTGACTTTCAAGCCAATGGCCCCTGTAGACCTGTTCCATATGAATAGGGTTCATATTCCCATTAATAATAATAATAATAATAATATTAGAGAAATAAATCCACAGTTATGAA
>NC_087209.1:24614641-24632141 GCF_015104395.2 Macrobrachium nipponense | reverse complement strand
CTTCCCCACCAAGACCTGCTCAGTTTACTGTGTCTTACCTGCAAAGAGAGAAAGGGTGATATTAGACAGGAATATGAAAACAAATTAATTCTGTATGTATTTAACGACTGCCATTATCTCTCGCTTTTCTTGTTGGATTATTCTTCCTATTTTCGTCTTTAAAAGTGCTTCATTAGCATATGATTTTTATTTTAAGAATTTCTCAATAACATATATCTACCTCTGTTCAAACTATAACTGTGTACTTCTGCAGAATAACACATACTTACCGATGTTCAAACTATAACTGTATAATTCTGCAGAATAACACATATTTACCGATGTTCAAACTATAACTGTATAATTCTGCAGAATAACACATATTTACCAATGTTCAAACTATAACTGCGTACTTCTACTGTTCTTTTATCATCCAAAGTCACATCTTTCTTACTCCCATAAAAAATCCACAACATTCTCTCTCTCTCTCTCTCTCTCTCTCTCTCTCTCTCTCTCTCTCTCTCTCTCTCTCTCTCTCTCTCTCTAACCCTGTTTGGAACATAAGCACTAGTCTTACCTAATTACCATAAATTATCCTACCTGGATATATTATTCCCATTATGCGGAGTCTATTATGGCGTGGTTTGAAATATGGGACACGCATAACAGGTGCTTAGATAAACAGACTTACGGCTAATGTCTTCATTGTATTGTTTCAAGGCAAGCATTAACCGTCCTATTTATAATTAACTGGGTAAGTAATAAATCTTACATCACACCCTCGCATGCAGTTATAGCTCAAGTTTTAATATGACATACATTTTATTAAAAATACAAGTCATTAAACTTTTAAAAGATAGTGGAGTTTCGTTCAAAATCTTAATTTTCTACTTGAACGCAAATGGTAAATATTGTATATTAACACAATAGAGTCATAAGGCGATAATTAAATGAATAAATAAGCAACAAATATATAAGCATACGAATAAACAACTTAATAATAAGTCTATTTTATATGGATAAATGTTTCCAAGAATTGAGGAAATTAGAATTGAAGGTCTAGAATTAGCGAACATTACCTTCATAACTGAATATAAAATACACAAATGCACTTAATTATTTATTTCTCAGCCTCATAGCACCCTCAAGTAAATAAAATAAATGAAAATTTCATAGTCAACCAGCTTTTACTATATGGTGAAAAGTAAACAAATAAGCAAATAAACACTCACATGTATAAAACCATCACAGCTACTGGTACTATTAAAGTTTCCAGTTTCGCCTTGACATAATCTTTCTTTGTCCCCCACCAGCAGCCTCCTCCTCCTCCTCCTCCTCCTCCTCCTCCTCCTAGCATGTCTGTGGCGATGCCAGCCTTTGGAAAATTTACGATCCAAATTTGCATTGATCCTCGCTGATTCTGAATATTAAATCAGACAATCATTCAATCGATGCTTCGCCGATACAACTCCTGTCCCTTACTCCACCCCTTCACACACCAGACACCCCTCCTCCCCCTCCCTCTTGGTTGTCCCCTTCCCCAATTCCACTTCCATCCAGAGTTGCTTTATGAGCCTGGTGGCAAGAGAGAGAGAGAGAGAGAGAGAGAGAGAGAGAGAGAGAGAGAGAGAGAGAGAGAGAGAGAGCGCGGAGGGGGAAGAGGATCGAAATGAGCGAGGAGAATGAGGGAGATGTCAGGGAAATCAAAATGAAGTGGCTGCATCAGACGCGCACTGTATCTAAACACCTTGCTTTTGGAGGAATGGAACCTTTAATAAAAGACACCCACCACCAACCGCACGTAAGGTGTTTAGTGTGGGACACAAAGGGAGACTGGGCAGCATACTTGAAAAATGTCCGGAGAGAGAACAAATTAGGAGAGAATAAAGTCTTTTCGGAGGTTGCTGGGATGAGTTACGAGTACCTATTAGGCATTTGGGCGTGGGACGGTGAAACAGGCTTTTGATGAACGGGGTCAGGGAAGGCAGCGGACGCATAAAATGAGAAGGAAAATGGAAAAAAAAGGAGATGGAGACAGAAGGAAACAGTGGACAAAAATACGAAAAAGGGAAACTTTTGAAGTCTAGGGTATGCAACAATTTATGAAAAGTTTATTCAATTAAACCAAACTTATCATCTATGTAAGCTCAGTTTAAATGCTTACCAAACTTCATAAATATACCGAATAGACTCTCACATACATATATGTAGAATGGCTCTTGACGCTAAGATTACCAAGATTTAAACGAAATGCAAGAATTCGAGGTTTCATCCTGGAAACGTAACATACGGCCCTTGAGAATATAAATTGTAAGAGAACCAAGAAGTTATTAAATTAGAAAGTTGAGTTAAAAAACAGCACAAATCTTGAAACTTTGATCAGCGTAGCATTCTTAGATGAGGAAGCACATGGTTTCCCTATTCTGAAGTCATAAGGCCTGACAAAAAAGGAAAACCACTTGACAAAAAGTGTTATAATTTGTTAACACTGAAGATGAGGTAGAATATTAGAAAATCCAAACAAAGGCTCTTAATTGCTTTTAGTATAATTTATTAGTTGATACTCCATGAAATATGAATGCTCAACATACACGATAAGTAAAAGAAAAGTATGACTAAAAACCAAACCTGATTAAAGTCCATGAACACCATGGAAAATTACTCTTAACAGCCGAGTCAATACATTACAGAAAACTGAGAAAAATACTAAAAATCAATATTTCCAGAACACTAAAAGGCCTCAGAGCCACAAAACCATAGCATGTAAGCCTACGCTTTGCTGATCAAAGGACATCAGCCTCACTTTCTCATTATTTACGACGTAAATAACAATCATAATCAAGAGATGAATTTCCCTCACCATGTTTTTGGAGCTCTTAAACCCATATGGCAGGAAAGCTCAATAAACGCCACATGCATTTACCTGAATATTAAACAATATTGCTGATCATTCACCCGTTGTTTATGGCTGACAGCGAAACCTAGTTGGAGGAATCAGATATATTTGACATTCCTTCTCAACTAATGAGACAGTTTGCTAGGAATGGACTAAATCTAAATGATAATATACTCATATCTTCCTTTCGATGTTCATACTTAAGTTATGTGAACGTTTTTGATACACGTACTTTTCGGACACAAAGATCAATGCACAGATATATAGAAACCCTGATAATCAAATGCTTCACCGAATCCGAATACTGATACACACACACACACACACACACACACACACATACGTACGCGCGCGAAACATAAAAATATATTGAATATGACAGAGAATTCATATCATCTTTCATTTCTGTTCCAAGGTAGTTTACATCTACATCTTTATAACGCTTCTTAACTCCTTTTACAAAGTTCTTATGCGAGGAGAATAGATTTGAGTTAAAATCACTTATTTTAAATTTTAAGAGTACAATGTAAACCATCGTACGAATTTTCTAAAACACATTCAGAGAACTGGGATATTTTTCTATTAAACTGTTTGGGAAGAAAAACAGTTGCGGTTAATTAACGTATATAACAAAGATATCAGAAATTATAGAAATACTAGTAAGCTGAATTCGTTAGCATACAGGGATCTTCCACAAGATATGTAGGTTTGTTGTTTCATATGTATATGTATGTATGTATGTATGTGTGTATGTATATATATATAAATATAATCTATATATATATATATATATATAATATATTTATATATATATATATATATATATATATACATATACATATGTGTGTGTATGCATATATACGTATGTATGCATGTGCGTGTGCGTGACTATGATTAAGCGTTTTCAACAAATAAACATTCTCTCTCTCTCTCTCTCTCTCTCTCTCTCTCTCTCTCTCTCTCTCTCTCTCTCATGATTCATCTTCCTCCCAGTGAAGAACGAGATAGCATAAAGACCCCCAGTTGCCAAGGAGTTGTGGCCGTATGATTCAAAGAGACGAGCGAGCTTCTGGGGGTGGAATCAAAATTCCAACTCTCCCCACAACCCCCCCAAAAAAATCCAAACCTCCCCCCCAAAAAAAAAATAAAAACCGGGAGGAATGAAATGAAAAGATTGTCTTATGAGATTAAAATTACCCATTCGGGAACCTTTTCGGAAAGAACGCCATAATCATACTTCGTAAAACACATATGGAAGGATTAATCACAACAATGGCAGAGAGAGAGAGAGAGAGAGAGAGAGAGAGAGAGAGAGAGAGAGAAGAAAAAATAAAACCCGGATGCAACATGAAGGAGGGACTGGGAAAGAGGAAAAAAAAAGAAGACAAGAAAGGGGGAAAAATCGAGAGGGAATTTTTCCCTTCCGCTTTTTTCCCCTCCACGCATCGTCCTAACAAAGAGAGATCGACGAATGGGAAAATTACGGTGCGTATTTCAGCCAGAAACACATTAAATTTGTAGCTATCTGAGATAAACATCGGTGTGACGCGCTATAAAACACACCAGCCACCAGCAAAACAACTTCGCCTCAAAATTTGAAACTGAAGATGGACAGGCTCTGCCAAAGGAGGAGGAGGAAGAGGAGGAGGAGGAGACATAAACAAAGAAAAGAAAAAGCAGCAAGGAGAGGAAAAGTTAGGAATGGACAGAAGACATTGGAGTGAAAGGGCGCAATGGGTGGTAGTTACAGAAGAGAATGTTCACGTAGTGATCACACACACAACCATAGGTTTCTTATACTTTATGTGCACTTGGCGAATGCATGTCCTATTTTAATTTACGTAGACAACACACACATAATATATATTATATAATATATCTATATATTATTATATATATATATATATATATATATATATATATGTCTACACACACTAATATATATATATAGTATATATATATATATATATATATTATATATATATATATACACACACACACACACACACACACACAATTCAAGTGATTCAGTGGTTTCAATTTCGCCTAACAGCTATAGACGAGAGTTCAATCCCTGAAAAATACATTGTGCCTGGTTACATTAGCAGTGAATGAAGTTACTGGTGGTCAGTCGACTATGGTGGTTTATTGCCTCGTGGGGAAACGGGGGTAGGGGTTGGAGCAAGCAGCTTCATCCTAAAAATAATATAGCTAAGGACCAGAGATTAACACTCCTTGGAGTTACCCTCTCAAAGGGTAACAAGGTTAAAGGTTAAGCTAATAAATATGCATACATGCACACACATATATATACGTAATATATTACTCTCTACTAATTTGCTTAACTAAAATTTATCAGACGCATCCGTGAGAATCCCCTATCATATCACTTTTATACTCCTCATTGTATATCCATAAGCATTAATTAAGGTCATCATGTGCTCATCAAAATCCGATAAGTTAATATATGGTGTCATTCTGTTGTATCTTACGTACACTTGCAGGTCCTTCCTTCCCAATAACTTTTCAGGCCGTCTATCCACACATGTCTAGGTCTTTCCTCCCACTCATAAGTTGTAAATTTTTCTCACTGTTCTTTCTAAATAGCAAAGCAATCTCAAGACTCAACTACCAAGAGTTTCACCCGCAAGAATCTTGTTGCATTTTTCTCACCATTTTAATTTTCATGACATACATCACAAACAATAATTTACCTTCCCCCTTTTTTTTTCTTATATTAGCATGTAAGAAAAAGTATCCCTTCCATAAAGGAGAGCTGGCTCAAAAAGATCTTCTTACAGTCCACCTCGGCATCCAATGAATGTCTTAAGAGTCTCTCCAGTGGTTCTATTACACCCTGCCATTATCCATTATGTCGGCTCTCAGATACTTAAATCACTCCTTTCCATTTTTTCATCATCTATATAAACATCGACTGCTCAATTTTCTTGGCTTCCTTACGCCATTGTACAGTCACCCTTGCTTTTGTTTTTATTCTCTCTCTCTCAACTTTCTTCTGATGCAAGCACTGTCAAATTCACTAGCATCTTTTCTCTTCATTCTTCCTTTGCAAACAACTCCAAACTCCTTAAGTCACTTATCAAACAACTCGGTACGTAAAACTACTGTTCTATCCTTAACTTTTCACATAACTACAATAACAAAAATATTGAATATCCAATGGCATAAGATACCTTTTCTGACCCTCTTTTACACCAAACCAGTTCATTCCTCTTTCTACATCTGCCTCACGTTTTGGCTCCATCATAAAAAACTTTTAACAGCTCTCAGCAACTTATCTTCTATACCGAACATCTTTAATGCCCACAACATGCCCTCTCTCTTGACTCTATTATAAGCCTTTTATGAAGTCCAAATTAGTCACACACAGCATTTTTCCTTTGCTTTCAATCTTGTGACATAAATGTTTTAGATCAAACACTTCATCCACATACTCGCTTCATCATAAACCTATCTGTTATCTGTCTTTAATTTCTCAATTATGAGTGTAATGATTCTAACAGTCTTCAAGAAACCTACATTAGTGCGGTGGTACAGTGGTTAGTGTAGTGGATTGCCACTCAGATGTCACGGGTTCGCGTCTACCCAGGCCAATGAAAAATCAATGGCTTTGTATCATGATCAGTTACTGCTGCTCTTTGGGGTTTGCGGTCGGAGGTTGAAACCAATATTCTTTGGAAGCTTGAATGTCAAGTCACTAGGCACTGTGTGTGTGTGTTCCATGTGAATAGGTTTCATCTACTGAAATAATAATAATAATAATAATAATAATAATTGCAATTAATAATGAAAATTAATAAGAATGACCAACTTACACAATGAGGAAACATTTTTCGTTTCTGGTTTCTTTCTTCTTCCTGTCTCCCCATTCCTTTGAATTATTTCCTTCATCCAGTCATAAATTACAAACACAGGCTAGCAACATCTGGCGTTTTTCTACTGTTCAACCTCTTCACAGCATGTCATTACATCCTCATCATTCACTTTCATAAACATTCTCGAACTTACACGAACCTTTACCAATCTTGATAAAGGGATCATCCAGTTCTACCCTTTTTCCGTCTTTCACATTCAGGCAGTCTCCAAAATACCCCATTAACCACATGAGACAGGATCTGTCCATTAAATTTGAATCTTTTACTCGGAGATCCATTTGTTAATTAGCCTTTCCTTTACATACACTTTCCTTTAGGACAACTCCGTACTTCTCCCTAAAGTTTATATTCACTTACTCTCCTTTATTTCTGTTAACTGTCTTTTCTTCTTTCACTTTCTTCACGAGGACCCAATCCATTCTCCTCTGTCATTCAATCACACCTCAATCTCGTTTTTACCTTCATTATACATGGTTTTTATTCTCTCTTCATAGCATTCTGTAATCACAAACGTAAGACTTTTATATACTTCTTACTCTTTGTATTTAACCGCAGCTCACAATTAAGTCATTTTCTCCATATATGTTCTTCTCACTTCCTCCTTATCAAATTCACCCACCTTAATTACACTTGCAACCACATTCTCACAGATTTCTCTCCAACTTAAACTTATATTTATCTCAAATTCTGCTTCAACCAAGTAACTATGATACACACCATAACACATTGCTCTTGTAATCATTACACGTTCCATTGACTTTTCCATCTAATTTGTATTAAACACGTAATGTACCATACTCTTTTCCTCATCTTTTTTAAAACATTCTTCCAAGAAAACCATGCAGCCATTTCCAACAATCAAGATCCTTTCCAGACATATTTACAAAGATCCTCTTCCGTACCCTGCTAGGCAGAACTTCATTTTCTGAAACATTCTCCTATTCTAAATAACTTCTTATTCTTGGGGTCACATTCTCATTTTCATTACTATGTTTTCTCCTACAAAACTCAAGCTTAACGATCCAATCCTCAAACTATACAAACATTACCCTTTGCCTAGCTGTATACACACACATGTATACATATATATATTATATATATGATATATATATATATATATATATAGATATATTATATATACGTATACATAAATACATCAATATATATACATACAATATATATATATATATACTATATATATATATATATATATATATATATACTATATATATATACTATATATATATATATCAATATAAACATATATACAATATATATATATATATAGATATATATATATATATATATATATATATATAATATATGTATATAGATACTAATATATATATATATATATATTATAAATTATATATAATATAATTAATTATATAAATTATATATATAATATATTATTATATAGGATATATTAATATACAATACATAGAGAGAAGAGACGAGAGAGAGATGGCGAGAGAGAGAGAAGAGAGAGAAGAGAGAGAGAGAGAGAGAGAGAGAGAGAGATGCTGCTGGTCTTGAAATATGTGTGTACGAAATTCTGTATCATTACAGCCGAAAAACAACATGAATTACCAGGCCATAAGGCAGAAGCTCGGAAAATTAATCTTTAAAATAAGTTGAAAAATACCGCAAAGAGCGGAGCGTAAGACAGGCCGGAGTATACATTCAAGTGCAATACACCGACATTTAGTTCCCATGTATACTTATTTTCGTTAAAGGTCGGGTTCAACCTCGCAGAGGATGGCAATGGTATTTAAATGCCAGCCTTCTCCTTCTTCTTTTGTAAGACATCGCCTACAGCTTTTAATGGTGCTGTATTTCTTCTTGCCAGAAATTCTATGAAATTTATTTTAAGCGTCTAAGAATTACGTACACAAACAAATAAAACATTCCGAGGTCGTCCATAGTATATGAACGTAATATTACATATGTAGTAAATAAATAATATTGTTTGTTTGTTTGTTTGTTTGTATGGTGTTTTTACGTTGCTTTGAACCAGTGGTTATTCAGCAACGGGACCAAAGGCTTTACGTGCTACCTTCCGACAACCACGTCGAGAGAAATTCTTTCACCAGAAATACACATCTCTCACACCTCAATGTTATGCCGGAGAATCGAACTCGCAGCCACAGAGGTGCGCGCCAACACCAAACCGACCACGCCACTGAAGCACTAATATATATATATAATATATAGTATATTATATATATATATATATAGTATATATATATATTATATAATATATATATATATATATATATATATATATATATATATATATATTAACCTAGCCACCTGGGGGGGCAACCAAGTCCTTATGGGTGCCGGTCCCAAGCCCGGATAAATAGGGAGGGTTGGTGTCAGGAAGGGCATCCGGCTGTAAAAATCTGTGCCAAAACCAAAAATGGAATGAGCCCCGAAATATGGAAAGAGGTAATGCTAGGGCGTACTCCGTAAACGACGCACAGAGACATCGCCCTAACTCTGTGGTAAGGCGAGGGCTACTGCATCAGGAGCGGGTGCAGCTAAAGAAGCGAGCTCACATTGGGTTCAGAGTATGTCAGCTAAATGTTGGGTCCATGACTGGGAGAGGTAGAGAATTGGCTGACTTGATGAGAGAAAAGAAAGTAGATGTGTGTGTGTGCAAGAAACGCGGTGGAAAGGAAATAAAGCTAAAGAGTTGGGAGATGGATATAAGCTATATTATAGTGGAGCAATAAACAAGGTAGAAATGGAGTGGCATAGTACTGTCTAGTGAACTAAAGAACTCGGTTAATAAAAAGTGCATAGAAAAGAATGACCGTATCATCAGATTGAAGATATGTTATGGAGGAGAGATTCTGAATATTATAAGCGCATATGCACCACAAGTTGGTTGCACAGAAGAAGAGAAGGGAAATTTCTGGAGAGACATGGATGGAATAATGGCAAGAACTGGAAGAGCATGAGAGGTGATAGTTGGGGCAGATTTGAATGGCCATGTCGGAAGTGAAAATGAGGCGATTGGGGCCGGGGGGCGGGGGGGTTTTTTGCATGGGGGCCATGGAATTGGGGAGAGAAAACCCAGAAGGAGAGAGTGTAGTGGACTTTGCTGTGTCATTCGACATGGCAATAGTAAACACAATTCTTGAGAGAAGGGCAAAAGGGAACACCTAATAACATATAGGAGTGGGGGAAGATTCTCCCAGATAGACTAGTTTCTTGTATAAAAGGATAAATCTGGTGGAGGTCAAGAACTGCAAAGTTATTCCAGGCGACCATGTAGTCCCCAACACAGGCTGCTATGTATGGACTTGAAGTTGAAAAGGGAAAGAAAAAACCAAAGCTAAAGGGATAAGGAAAATTAAATGGTACGAATTACAGAAGGAAGGGGATAAGAAGAGAGAGTTTAAGAGGAGGGTTTTGGTGGATATTGATATAGGGATTTGAAGATGTTCAAGAATGGTGGGCACGAATGCAGCGAGTAATAAGAAGGCATGGAAAGGAGCTGCTAGGAGAGACATCTGGTATCATATGGGAAGAAACAAAAAGGAGAGTTGGTGGTGGGATGAAGATATTGAGAAAGTAGTAAAAGATAAGAAGGAGGCAAAGAAAAAATGGGAAGAGTCACAGTCAGCGGAAGACAGAAATAGGTACAGAGAGAAAAACAAGGTGGTGAAAAAGGTGGTAGCCCAAGCTAAAGCAAAGTCGTATGATGATGTGTATAATGAGCTGGGGACAAAGGAAGGATTAAAGAAGATGATCAAGCTATCAAAGGCTAGAAATAAGAGCACCAAAGATATAACACATATCAAACAAATAAAGGATCAAGAGGGTGTAGTGCTTAGAAAGGAGGAAGACATTGTGAAGAGATGGAAAGAATATTTCGAACAGTTGTTAAATGAAGAAAATAATAGACTAATAAGAGAGGATGGGCAAGTGAACATTGGCATGGTAATGAGGTTTTCTAGGCAAGAGGTACTAAATGCACTGAAGAAGATGAAGAATGGGAAGGCAACCGGACCAGACATGATCCCGGTGGAGGCATGGAAAGCATTAGGAGATGAAGGAGTGGATATACTGTACGATCTTATGATAAAGATCCTTGAACAGGAAAAGATACCAAATGAGTGGCGTGGGAGTATATTGATCCCAATTTTTAAAGGGAAAGGCGATGTCCAAGAGTGTGGTAATTATAGGGGCATTAAATTGATGTCCCACACTTTGAAGATACTGGAAAGGATGATAGATGCTAGACTGAGAGAAGAAGTACAAATAGGTAAAGAGCAGATGGGATTTATGAAGGGAAGGGGAACAACAGATGGTATTTTGTCTGAGGCAAATAATGGAGAAATTCGGGGAGAGAAAGGCAAGGGACCTACATATGGTATTCATTGACCTTGAAAGGCTTATGACCGAGTCCCGAGACAAGAGGTATGGAGGAGCCTGAGGGAGAAGATGGTGCCAGAGAAGTATGTGCGATTGATACAAGAGATGTACCGGAATGTATTTACCAGAGTGAGGAGCAGTGTTGGGGAGACAGAAGGTTTTGAGGTGAGAGTAGGATTACACCAGGGGTCGGCTCTGAGCCCATTTATCTTTAACATAGTGATGGATGTTATAATAGAGGAAGTAAGGGAGACAGTACCATGGAACATATTGTATGCGGATGATATTGTTCTGTGTGCAGAGAGAGCAGGGAAGATCTGGAAGTGAAATTGGAAAGATGGAGACAAGTACTGGAGGACAGAGGAATGAGAATAAGTAGATCCAAGACAGAATATATGTGTACCACCACTGAGGGGGATGATAGAGAAAGTATTCAGCTTGGTGGAGAGCAAATAAGGAGAGTTGATAAGTTTAAGTATTTGGGATCTTTTGTTAACGCTGGAGGAAGTATGGAAGAAGAAGTAAAGCATCGGGTACAGGCAGGCTGGAACAACTGGAGAGCGGCCTCGGGAGTTCTTTGTGACAAAAGAGTGCCGCTTAGGTTAAAAGGAAAATTCACAAGACGGTGGTAAGAGCAGCAATGCTGTATGGTACAGAAACAGCAAGCATGAGAAAAGCAGAGCAGAAGAAGATGGATGTGGCAGAAATGAGAATGCTTAGGTGGATGTCTGGGTAACAAGAGTGGATAGGATCAGAAATGACTACATAAGGGGGTGGAACTTAAGGTGGTGGAAGTATCAAAGAAAGTGCAGGAGGGGAGGCTGAGATGGTATGGACACCTGTGAGAGAGATGATGAGGACCACGCTGGGAGACATACTATGGGGGTGGAGGTGCAAGGAAGAAGAAAAAGAGGGAGACCAAGAAAGAGATGGAAGGACTGTGTGAGAGGAGACTTACATGAGAAGGGAATTTGATGATTGAGGGAGAAGCACAAGATAGAAATAGATGGAAACGGCTCATCCGAAACGGCGACCCCATATAAAAAATGGGAACAAGCTGGGAAGAAGAAGAAGATATTATATATATATATATATATATATATATATATATATTATATATATATATATATATATAATATATATATATATATAATATATAATATATATAATATATATATATATATATATATATATATATATTTATAAATATATATATAATATATATATATATATATATATATATATATATATATATATATATATATATATATATATATATATCTATATTATATCTATATATATATATATTATATATATATATATGATATATATATATATATATATATATCATATATATCATATCTATATATATATATATAGTCATATATATTATATATGTATATGTGTATATGTATATATATATATGTGTGTGTGTGTGTGTGTGTGTGTGTGTGTGTGTGTGTGTGTGTGTGTGTGTGTGCGCGCGCGCGGTCATCATTCTCGACTCCTGATTCATCACAAGATGGGAGGTGTCCAAGGTTTTAATTCTCTTTCTTTTTAAAGTGCTTCTTCCACCAAGCGGTAGCGAGCAAGAAAGAGATGCTAGCAGTGCACGCTAAGAGCAGGAAAACATAAAAGACCTCATAAAAAACCATAATAGTCATAAAAAATGAACACTTTTATACATTTTACTTTTCCTAAGACATTCATCAGCTTCTTCATTTTCATCTAAACAAGTCTTAAATTGACACGAATAAAGTTCTTTGAAGTAAGTGACATTTAATTTATGAATTTTTGTTTTCTTTCTAAAGACATCAAAGTATTTGTTTATCTTACTTTCATAAAGTAGGGTACGAATTTAATTCATTTTAAGTAAAGGCTTCCACACAATAATTTATTTTGTCAAAGCTTCATTTTTATGGGGCTGTACGTGGTAATTACTTAATGTTTAAATCGACATTTCAAAAGAACAATGTTTCAAGAATTATCTTCAAAAGCTGAAAAAAAACTCTTCTTTCTTCTCATAAAAAATAATGACATTTCCCACTTCAAAATAAGCGAGAAATACGCAGTTATGACAGTGAAGGGGATACCGTTGTTTCAAAGCTTTAGCACCGGCACTCCTATGATAATTATAATGAGGTACAGCAGAAATAAATTCATTAAAATTTTTCCAGTAATTAACTTTATAGTTTATAGCGACGAATGGCTAATGAAAAAAAAAATAATAGTAGTGAGAGGGAAACGACCCATGTATCTCGTTCATTTGGGATTAGATCAAAGGATATTACCTATTACCTCTGCAGTGCATCACTCCGCTCATATCTTGACGTCCATCGCTAATGCTGCCTGTTTCCAATTAAGGAAAATTGACAACAATTGCAAAATGTTTCTAAGAATTACTGAATGAATGAAAAAGGGGTGGGGGGAGAAAAAGAGGGGTGTAGTAGCTAGAAGGGGTGGAAGGGGCCGGGGGACTGTAATTCCTGTAATCTTATGTATGGCATATCTCAGAGATCCGGCGCTAACAATCTCTCTCATAAATAAGAACTGGAAGGCAAATCTAGGCAATTTACTGACGCTGTAATTTCGAAAGGGAGAAGCGATGTAAGTGTGCATGAATTGTATGGGGGACAATTAGCAATGAACGCTTTTATGTTTTTCGATGATTTATCGGCCCCGTGCGTATATTTCGTTTAATGCTTCGGCAAGAACAGCTACGACGCGTATTTTGTTATAATGTTATGGCGCAAGAAAGAAAAGTACACGTATTTATATATATCTCTGAGAAAAACTAAAAAGAAAATAGTTAAAAAGGAGTCTTTTTCCTCATTTTATTTTCTCGCCATATTCCATCATAACGAAACTTTGATGGTGTGTCGAAATATGTGTTTATGACAACATAAACATGGAAGAGGGATGAGTTTAGAACCTCTGGGGTCCACAGAGAGAGAGAGAGAGAGAGAGAGAGAGAGAGAGAGAGAGAGAGAGAGAGAGAGAGAGAGTTTAAGCTATTTAGCTGATGTAAACACTTGGGGAGAAAAGCGACTTATGTTAAGGCCTAACAGTTAACCATAAATTCCCTAAATGCTTTTTGACTAAGCTTACTCAAATAGTTAATACTTTCCACAACAAAGAAATTAGTTGCTTTTCTTTGAGTAAAATTTTCAAACATCATAACGGAGTGATATCAGATTTAGTATACCCTTCATCCGTTCCATTTTCTAAGACGGAAAACTCATAAAAGAAAATTTTGAGAACCGGCGTTCATTTGGTTAACTAAAATGGATATAGTGATCGGTTATTTCAGGAAACATTAGGCAGGTAAATTAATGAAAGCCGTTCAATACAGATGTATACACAATTCTTTATTCTTTTTAACCAAACAAAATATATTTTATAAGCATTCATGAACGGTAAAAGCACCATATCACTAAATTCAAGATAAGGGGCACAGTTTGCCGATGCAAAAAAAAAAATAATAATAATAATAATAAAAAAATAATCGGTACAGACATTGATCAAATGTAGAACAAATACAGCATCACCTTCCCCAGGGCCCGATACCCTTCTTTCAACGAATACCCCTAAAATCAAAGCAAAAGCGCTGCATAAAAATACATGAAATGGCATGACATATCTTCTCTGTACATTATTAACTAAACTGGCCAAACATATCTGCTACACTTCAAATGCAAATGACTCGCAAGAGCTCCTCGAATACTTCTCCCTAAAACAAGAAGAAGAATGACTCCGGTGAGACGACCTCGGAATCTAAGAAACACAAATTGAACACTCCCAGCATACTGGGGACGAATGGAAGTCCCGTCCAATCTATGCGCGGAAAGGGAGCTTCCATTCCGAGGGGTCATTCCCTGCATGCGAGGGAATGCGTACATGCACAGGATGTTAAGCTGCTGCTCAAGTCACCGTTGTAGTTAACAGGGAGGCGAGGATGGGGTTAAAAGGGAAAGGAAGGAAGGGCGTGAACAGGGAAAAGGGGAAGGGGCTGAAAGGGAAAGGGAAAGGAGTTAACAGTGAAAATGCGCATGGCTTGGTGTGGAAAGGTGAAAAGTTGATAAGGAAAAGGGGGTTAGGGATTACGAAAAAGGAAAGGGGTTAATAAGGACATAGATAGGGCGTTCATAAGGAGGATGGGAAGAGATTGATAAGAAGGAGAAGAGATGTTAACAAGGACAACAGGGATGTCTCATGAGCGACAAATAGATATTGAAAAGGACAAAGGGAGGTGACCACTGTGGCAAGAGGAAAGAAGCTATAGTAGATTCACATCAACCGTGCATTTGATATCTAGGCCAGTCCCTTACGACGCTCCTGATTGGCTGTTGATAAGCCAATGACAGGGCTGGAAACTTTCAGTCTCTCTCGAGAGTTCACATAGGCAGGATGTATGATCCACCTCTCTAGAAAGACGTATACCTCAAGAGAGGTGGAACATAGATCGTACCCATGTGAACACTCGAGAGAGACAGAGTTTCTAGACCTGTCATTGGCTTATCAACAGCCAATCAGGAGCGTCGTAAGGGACTGGCCCCCACTGCCTGATTGGTTATGAGGATGACAGGGAAGAGAGGAAGAAGCTAACCCTACAGACCTGTCCACACTAGGAAACATTATTGGAAACTAAGCTTGCAAACTACTTGCAAACAGTTTGCAAAGTGGAAATTATTTGGAAACCAATTTTGCAGACTGTTTGCACGCACTTTTTAACGTAAATTTGTTTCCCTTTCAGAATGGAAAACATTTAGTGTTTCTGTGCATATGTGCATATGTGCATATATATACATATGTATAATGTATGTACATGTTCATATATATACACGTGTTTGCAAACAGTTTGCAAAATTGATTTCCAAATAATTTCCACTTTGCAAACTGTTTGCAAGCTTAGTTTCCAAACAATGTTTCCTAGTGTGGAGAGGCCAATAGGCCTATAGGGTTAGCTTCTTCCTCTCTTCCCTGTTATCCTCTTACCCAATCAGGCAGTCAGGGCTAACTTCTTTCCTCTTGCCACAGTCAGTCACTTCCCTTTGTCCTTTTCAATATCTTATTTTCTCAACCAGTTAGGGCTAACTTCTTCCTGTGGCACCTATCATCCAGTCAACCAGTCAGGGCCACGGTTTTTTTCTGGTTCCTGTCATCCTCTCAACCAATTAGGGCTAACTTCCTTTGGTCCCTGTCATCATCTCTCATACAGGGGTAAATTTTTCTGGTTCCTGTCACCCTCTCATCCAGTAAGGGCCTTTCCAAAGTTTGCAAACTGTTGGCAAACAGTTTCTTGGAAACTGCTTGTAAACAGTTTGCAAACTGGTTGCGAGCAGTGTTTCCTGTCCAGACCTCAGTTGTGGTCAGGATGCCTGTTGGTGCAGTAGCCTCTGTATTCTACTTGGCAGTTTTGAACAACTCGAGGAGGGATAAGAGAAAGAAAAAAAGGTGGGCGACGAAGTTTTCAGAAAAAGGAGTCACGCATATGTACAGATACATATGTTTACATAAACATATGTACGCATTTATAGGTGCATGTGTACATATAAATATATACATATGCACATCTACATATGTAAAAATGAATATTTATATATGAATAAGCATATACCGGTGTGTCCATGTATATGTACATATACTTATATATACAAATAAGTACGGTTTTTATAAGTGTATATGTATGTATGTATTTAGGTTAAATATATATATATATATATATATATATACGTATATATATATATATATATATATATATATATATATATAATATATATATATAATATATATTATTTAACCTAAATACATACAAATATATACACTATAAAAAACCGTACTTATTTGTACATATAAGTATATGTACATATACATGGGCACACTGGTATATACATATTCATATATAAGCATATATAAGCATATGTATTTAGGTTAAATATATATATATATATATATATATATATATATATATATATATATATACCTAAATACATACATATATACACTTATAAAAAACGTACTTATTTGTATTTATAAGTATATGTACATATACATGGACACACCGGTATATGCTTATTCATATATAAATATTCATTTTTACATATGTAGATATGCATATGAATATATTTATATGTACACATGCACCTATAAATGCGTACATATGTTTATGTAAACATATGTATCTGTACATATGCGTGACTCCTTTTTCTGGAAACTTCGTCGCCCACCTTTTTTTCTTTCTCTTATCCCTCCTCGAGTTGTTCAAAACTGCCAAGTAGAATACAGAGGCTACTGCACCAACAGGCATCCTGACCACAACTGAGGTCTGGACAGGAAACACTGC
>NC_087209.1:24604641-24612141 GCF_015104395.2 Macrobrachium nipponense | reverse complement strand
TCTACAAAATCCCTTCTTTACTTAAAACTTTATTCCCAATGACTTCCTGTACGGATTGTTTGTTTGTGCACTGTACAATTAATTTTCACCAATTTACAGCCATTTCCTATTTATTATGGGCTTTTTTCCATTTAGCTATTCCTTTCAATACACTTTTTATACTAATACCAGGTAAAACACCTTCGACAGCAAGAAAAGGAATATCTTAGAAGACTAACAGTAACATGTTTTGGATGCATAAAAAAATTCATTAGATAACAAATTCGTGAAATTAACATACCTATGAATATTTTCTTTAAGTCATTCAGTAATTTCCCCCCAACAACAGTTAAATCACTCTAAACGTGGAGTTCTGTGAAAAAAGGAATTTGTCCTTTAATGGTCCATTGCAATTTTTACTGACTAAACATACATCTGAATTTGCTATTATTAAGAACAGACGTTGCTACTACTTAGCAACCAATGACATTTAATGTTTATATTTTTGTCTCGGTAACAAATTATTTTTTTATTCCACATTACCAAAATCAGTCACGAGCAGAATAACACCTACTACAAATAAAAAAATAATAAACAAATAAATCCAGCATGCATAAAACAATTAAAACCTGAGTTTATGTACAACATATACTATACAGATGGATGATACATATTCAGTAAAACCGAGAAAAATTCTGCAGTTGAATTTTTTTAGTCATCACCGTCTCAATGATACCGCTAACTTCAAAAGGAAAAAAGGGATAGAGACTTACTGCTTGTTAAATAATCACTACCAAGGTCCTTGACCACTATTATCATGTTATACTCCTACTTAGAAGTAGATGGAGGTCCCACTGCGGTAAAATGTACGAGTATGCACCACAAAAGAAGGGAAGTAACCATAAAACAACGTCAAGTCATACTTTTCGTTTATATCCATTAATGCAACATCCCTTCGATAAAAAAAAATCGTTTATGCATTAACTATTCCGCTGCTAATCCAGAGGGAAGGGGCCCCAAGATAAATATTCCCAACCATCGCTCTTCGCTGTTGGTTTAATCAAGACGACAGCCGAAAGCCGCGACTAAACCCTCTCCGATGACAGCCTTAACACCCAGGATGAAGCCTCTCGTCGTCGCTTCCTCAGGCTCCGTCCCCTCTTCCCCCCTTTCCCTATCCACTCCCCCCCCCCTCCCTCCCCAACACCCCACTTCTCCCCATTTCCTTCCTCCCTTCCTTCCCCTAAACATCCAGGCTCAGGCACCTTCTTGACGAGATTCTGACACAAGTCCATCCTTTAGAAGCGAGGTCAGTGGCCGCCCGCCCCCCCCCCCCCCCGCCCCCCAACTCTTCTTCATCCATACATCTAAGGAGATTAATTCTCCCTTTTTTCCCCCTTTTTTTCTTCTCTTATTATGCCTACCGTTCTATTCCCATCATTTTTTCTCCTTATGATTACGTCTCTTGGTAGTTTTCTTCTTCCTCTTAAATAATCTGAGATTTCTTATTCTTCCTCGCCCTTCCATCATCTCCGCAATTCTGTGTCCTTCACATATTTCTTCTTTTATTTTCTTCTCAATTCCTTATATATTAAGTTAACTTTATACCTGAATTGTACCGTGATGAAACAACATACCTTTATGCCATTACATCGTTTAAACCTGAGAGTATGCTTATGGATCCCACTACTGAATTGAAGGTCAAATGTTTGGAAAATCTAAAATACTTACCGGAACAAACTGAACGGTTACAAAAGTATTACTTCACTAGCCTGATCGATAATTAAAAAAAAGTTTTGTCTTACTTGCAAAAATGAGAAAAAATATTTACAAACTTACAAGAACACGGATATAAATAATAAAACTACGCATTCAGTTCTGGCTGAAAGAAGCGGGAACGCTAGTCATATCTCCGCTGGTCTTATCACCCTTCTTTTAAGTGTCAGGGAAAATTTTAAACCTTATGAAATATTATTTCGTTCTCAAATTAATGTCACTCGAAGTAACATTTAAGAATGATGATTTCTAAAAAAAAAAAAAAAAAAAAAAAGGTCCTAAAATTATTCATGAGGAATTATCGCCGGTAAGACTAACTATTCTTAGTCATCAGGAACAGGAATCACTATGCAATAAAATTATAATTTCTTGATAAATATCCATATACATATTTCACAGAATCTGTCGTACATATGGAATTATCAATCCCAGAAATATCCCTTAAAATGTGCATCAACAATTATACTAGGAGCAATAATTTCTATAATTATTATCACACCTAAGAATTAGCATTCCAAAGCTGATTTTCCTTGAATGTTTCTCAGAGATTACATTACTTGAATAACCGTCATTTCTAAGAAACTGTTATTTCTCAAAAATAACTCGGCAATTGTGTCTAATAATTTATATTTCACAATTTCGAGATCCTTTACATTAAATGGTAACGCTTTCGTAGCAATCAGCGGTATACAGTATATCAAACACGACTCTTTACGATTCAACCTTATAAAAAACAATCTTTATCACTTGGTCAGATTGATGCTAATTACGTAGCTACCTCTTCCCGGGCGTTTCTCTCAATGGTTATGATGGCTAAAATGCATAATTATTAGGGTTTTTTTTCTATTCTAATATTTTTTAAAGCTCTTATCTTAATTATCCTTCCTTAAGCTTTCTGCAATATTTCTTTCCATTCCTTAATCAACATCTGCCTTCTAATTCCGCAATGTATTCTTCTCCGTTTTCTTCGTTGTCGCCCAGAAATGAAGATTATAAAAGGAGTAGGAGGAGGAGGAATCCTACGACATGAATTATGACAAGTCTTCGTCCCCTTGTGGAAAACACACACACACACACACGGATGAGAGCTTTTTTTGTCTTACCCTTCAAAGAATTGGAGTGCTGCCAGCGCTTAAAAATGACGGTTTTGGAGATTAGTGGTGTCGGTTGTTTTGCAGCTCTCCATATAAGGAGAATCTCTGACGATTCTTATTTCTAGTGCGATGAGGAGAGACTGGAATCAAGGAGGCCCTTGAGTAAACGATGTCAAGAGCTTACCGCTTTCCTTGCGAGTGGCAAGATGGGGACTTTCTCATTTCAGTGACCTAAAGAACCAAAGGCACAAATAGTAACGACATCGAAAACACAACAAATTTCTTTCACAAACCCCCGCCAGCTCTTTAATGCGTCAAAGGCGCCCGTTAGCAACAGGTAAGAATTGTCCTTTGCTTGTTCGGAGTCGTATATTATGAATGCCTTCAAGGAGATAAACGAATATAAATGGTTAGTCTAATTATATATATACATATATACATACATACATACATATATATATATATATATATATATATATATATAATATATATATATGGGGATACAATCCACAATGAAGTAAATTCCTCTTGTAGTTTAAAATATATATTACTTGTATAGGATTAAAGCTTTCGACCATCAACAGTTGATGGTCGAAAGCTTTAATCCTATACAAGTAATATATATTTTAAACTACAAGAGGAATTTACTTCATTGTGGATTGTATCCCCATTTACTTAGAGGTACGACATAGTACCTGGCTTCTGCATATATATATATATATATATATATATATTATATATATATATATATATATATACGTACATATATATTTATATATATAAATTTGTGTTTGTGTGTATAATACATACATATATCGTGTATGTATGTGTTGTATGTATGTACACACACATACATATATGATTAATATAATATAATAATATATATATATATATATATATATATCTATTATATTATAATAATATATAATATATATATATATATATATATATATATATATTATATATATAGATATATATATATATAGATTATATATTATTAATAATTAATATATATATATATATTATTATATTATAATCTAATTATAACAAATTACACATACCAACGACGTCTAGTATCTTATGGCAACTTGAACAACATTCATTATCGCGATTAATTCTAAGGAGGCGAGTCATGAATAAACTGTCATAAATCCAGTTTTAACAAAATAGTCGTTATAATAGACTTTGAGCATTCTAATACATCAACGTATTTGCTTCAATAATTTTTGCCTACTAAAACCGAACCCTCACAGACGATGCAGAAGTGAAGCACTTGCAATTTCACCGTAGTGTGAATAGCTAACATAAGGATTAAGTAGGATCTCTTGAAATAAACACAATATGCATGCTATGACTGCTGCCAGATATCCTTCGATTACTTAGGCAATTCTTAACAAATGCATGATACCCTCTAACTGCTAGAGCAATTGCTAACAAAGCGATTGGAGGGCCACTTCCAATTTTATTCAAGAAATAAAGGCTTATTTAAATCACATCTGAATAATAGGAAAAATAATAATAATATTCAAATACTTTTTTGATTCAGTGTTAAAGGTGCTATTACTGGGAGAATATTTTAACTAAAAATATAGAATTGTTTGCTAGTATTTTTTATATTTCTACTCCATGAAAACAAATCTATTGGGAAGTAACTACAGTAATACCTTCGGTATATTTAGTCGCAATAATCACTAGGAAGCCCTTAAACATAGTCTATATTTAGCGAAAGAATTTAACAATAATATGGAGGTGAAAAAGACACTTGGTTTAATTAAAAAAAAAAACATAGAATGAATAAACTACTGGCAAGATTAGGAGAGGAATGGCTGTCGTGGTAGTAAAATGTCTACTTATTCCGAAATAACGTGAGTCTTATATCATCAGGGATAATAATAATTATTTTCTTTATCTCATTATCCATCCAGTCTCTTCGATTAGATAGCAAATATGAAAAAAAAATCATCATCTCGCTAACCATTCAGTATCTTCCGTTAGATAAAAAAAATAATCTCGTTATCCATTCAGTACCTTCAGTGAGATAACTAAAAAAAATTCTCTCGTTATCCATCCAGTGTCTTCGGTCAGATAACTGAAAAAATATCCTTAATCTCGTTATTCATTCTGTCTCTTCGGTTTGATAACTGTAAAAAAAATATTCTTAATCTTGTTACCCATTCAGTATCTTATGTTTGATAACTGAAGAAAATATTCTTAATCTTGTTATCTATTCTGTCTCTATGTTAGATAACTGAAAAAATATTCTTAATATCGTTATCCATTCAGTCTCTTCGGTTAGATAACTAAAAGTAAAAAATATTCTTCATCTCGTTATCCATTCAGTCTCTTAAGCTAGATAGCTGAAAAAAATATATTCCTAATCTCGTTATCCATTCAGTCTCTTCGGTTTGATAACTGAAAAAAATATTCATTAGTCTTTTCGGTTAGATAAACGAAAAAAAAATATTCTTAATCTCGTTATCCATCCAGTCTCTTCGGTTAGATTACTGAAACAATATTCTTAATCTCGTTATCCATTCAGTCTCTTCAGTTTGATAACTGAACAAATATTCATAATCTCGTTATCCATTTAGTCTCTTCGGATTGATAACTGAAAAAATATTTTTAATCTCGTTATCCATTTTGTCTTTTCGGATTGATAACTGAAAAAATATTCTTAATCTCGTTATCTATCCAATCTCTTCAGTTAAAAAACAAAAATTATTGTTACTCTCGTTATCCATCCGGTCTCTTCGGTTAGAAATTAACTGAAAAAAATACTGGGTTGCTTATGATTTCCTTCAAAACTTATTTACGATGCTAGAATCTATACTAGGAGGCGTATGATGTCTCTACTTGATAGGTAGTAACGCACTATGTAAAAGAGACTCACCTTATATGAATTAAATGTTTGCCTTTCTGATGAAAGTCTAGGGTAAAAAGATGCCGCATTTAATACTGGTTGCCCATTACAAAACTCCATGCTATATACGTTTTAGGCCTTAATTAGTCTCCATAATGAATGATTTTAGATGTGAAAAAATCATGGCATTTGACCAAGTGTTCCAGACTCACAAAGTACTCTTCTGTATCCGTGTGAAGACTAACATGAATCCACAATGTCAACACCGTATGAACCACATAATGTAACCTAATAATATAACTTCCCTTTCTGATAACTTTCTTCATAAATAAAATCCAAAAATTACATAGTTATTCACTGAACGCAATATATATATATATATATATATATATATATATATATATATATATATATATATATACATATATTATATGCTGTAACTGTAATAGCCTCAATGCCGTCTTAACTTCTTGTAGACTGCTTTTTTTTTTTTTTTTTTTTTTTTTTTTTTTTTTTGATACGCTTGTCACTACGGAGCCTGAAGATCCAAGTTCAAACAGTTTTTTTCTTTTTTACAGAAATTGTGATGTCCGGTACCGGGAAACGAACCCATTCTATATATATATATATATATACTATATATATATATATATATATATATATATATATATATATATATATATATATATATATATATATATATATATATATATATATATATATATATATATATATAGATATATAATATATATATATATGTATCACATAGGCATACGACGACCCTGGCTGTAAAAATTAAAACAACTAAATCATGCAGAAGTAAGTCATAAAAAAATTAACAGGCAGCTGTAGTAAACAATACTTCTTTCATTTCGAAGCGGAACGACAACATTAGACGTCTTTTAACGAAGTTATGTCATTTCAAAGCCAACATAAATAGATAAATAACGCCATTTTTATCGGTCCCACCAAATTTGTCCCAGGGTGTTTTATCTCGCACTTCCCTGAATGCCTGTTTTGCATATGATTATTCATTAAAACAATTAACGCTTTAAAATTCGCATCTATTGACGCGATGTCCGCGGCATTATGTCATATATTTCATTCGACAGCGTTTTGCCAACGGAATCGTAATTAAACTTTGTCTGATTAATCATTCAGACAAGCGCCGGTAAAGTACTACTTTTTGTGGTAAATTATTCGGTAAAGTGCTACTTTTTTGTGGTAAATAAATTATTTTGTAAAGTGGTACTTTTTCGGCTAATAAATTATTAGGTAAATGCTACTTTTTTGTGTGGTAAATAAATGATTCAGTAAAGAGGTACTTTTTCTTGAAGGGGGGGGGGGGGTAGATAAATATTCGGTAAAGTGCTACTTTTTTGTGGTAAATAAATTATTTTGTAAAATGCTACTTTTTTGGCTAATAAATTATTAGGTAAATGCTACTTTTTTTGTGGTAAATAAATGATTCAGTAAAGTGGTACTTTTTCTTGGGGGGGTGGTAGATAAATTATTCGGTAAAGTGCTATTTTCTTTAGGGGGTGACAAATAAATTTTTCGTAAAGTGCTACTTCTTAGTGGCAAATAAATTATTCGGCAGTATTCCTTTTTTCTGATAAATTATAAAGTTGTCGATCGGATGAGGCCGACAAAATATAACAGAATATTAGTCCAACAGCTCATAAAAGTACATTAATAAAAAGCTACTTGTTGGCACCTGAATGTATATAACCAATATATAGCAGGAATGTCACTTCGTTACAAGATGCCATACCTTCTTAAAACCAAAAA
>NC_087209.1:24549641-24602141 GCF_015104395.2 Macrobrachium nipponense | reverse complement strand
AGAGAGAGAGAGAGAGGTTTTCTTATCTTGAGTACTAAAAAACTTTCCGTAGGCCGTAACAACGCAAGTCTCTTGCTTTTAAAAGGGCATTCTGGGGGGGATTTTCATTAGACCCGCGGTCAGGATAAAACTCCCCAAGTGTTATTGCCCGAGAAGAGTTTTTACGCCTGTCTTTGGAGAGCGATAGCCACTGGTTGATTCTCTTTGGAAAGTAACCAGGCAAGTGGAAGGTGAAACCGACAGAGAGAGGCCTCCTCCTCTCTCAGATAAGCGAAGTTAGAAAAGCGCAGCACTAAAGTCTAAGAGATACAACGGACGGCTTGTCAAGTTTTAAGCTTGTCTTCGTCATTCCGAGGAAATCTGTCGCTAACGAACCTACATTTTACCTCGAATTAATACGATAAAGTTTTGCTATTCAGAATAAATGTCAAAGATTAAAAATAACGTATTAATGTATATGGTTACGTACGACGTTCACCTACGTTCTGTCTTTTTATGCTGGTTTCTAAATCCACGTGGACACACACACACACACACACACACACACACACACACACACACACACACACACACACATATATATATATATATATATATATATATATATATATATATATATATATTATATATATATATATATATATATATATTTTATATATATATATATATATATATAATATATATATATATATATAGATATACCTGATTTGGCCTTTAATATTGAAAATTGACATTTTCTTTTTCTCTATCAAACATTTTTGTGAATGAAATCGACCAACCAAACATATTCCACTGCTCAGAATATACTATATGGCATGATACCAGAAAAGCAAGATTGTTTACCTTTAATGCTGAAAGCTGAAATCTTTTCATTTTCCTTTATCTACCAACTTAATCTGTAGTAACTATACAGTATTTTATCGTAATTTTGTTCACCTTTTATTCACATACGGGTAATCTATTCCGTGTAAGCTTCCCGACAAGCAATCGCCTTTCTTTCATATTGCTACGTCTATAGAACGCCTCGCCTTCCCAGCAGAGTTTTAGTTATATTTAATTATAAAAGTAGCAGCCATGCCGTCTCCTGAAGCTACTGTGTTGGGGAGATGGGTATGTCGTAGGAATGATATTTCCGGTCTGACGGGAAGCTTAGGGTAAGAGAGGCAGGTCACAAGAGTAGCTAGGCTTCGAGATGGATTTTAGGGACTTCTACAATAAGACCTATTTTCCTTCCCAATTTGCTGGCGTTGTGTTTACCACCTTTCAGGCAATGCTCGAGGCGGTTTTGAAGCCCCGTGATTCGAAAACAACCAGTATCGCTCTCAGTCGGCTGCGAGACGTGATCTCGGACAGAGGTCAAATTGCCAGCCTCCCAAAATTAGGCCTACCCACGACGCACTGGTGGACACGAACCCCAGACCTGAACAGAGGTCAGGCCGCATTCTTCTACAAGGATACACTAAATATTGCATAAAGATTCCATGAGTCACGTGCCGTCTCTACCCGCAAGTGTGCATTACCCAAGTGTATGAAAACCAGCTATAACGGCTCAACGGAGCCATCATTTACCTTTTCTCCAGCCCAGCACGGGCCTTTTAGTAAATAAATAGTTGTTAAGTAACGAGCTGAGTTTTCTGGCGACCTTCCCTCTAAAGTATTCATTAATAACTATCAGTTTACGGTAAGTTAAAGCAATTCCCTCTTGAAATCCCTCAATCATTTCTGTTTACGTATCTAGCTTCTTCTCAAGGCCCTATATACGTAACATTGTCGACCTTCGCCGAGGATATGAACCTAGCTTGCTTAAAAAAAAAAAAGCTTGTAAATCGCGTTAGCCGTTGTAAAACGTAAACTGTAAATTATTTTACAAAAAGTAAATCAAGCACACTTGCAGGGAAGAAGACACACTGACTCACGGTAAGGTATTTCATT
The DNA here is from genome assembly GCF_015104395.2 of Macrobrachium nipponense. Classification (NCBI taxonomy): domain Eukaryota; kingdom Metazoa; phylum Arthropoda; class Malacostraca; order Decapoda; family Palaemonidae; genus Macrobrachium; species Macrobrachium nipponense. The sequence goes on along the minus strand of NC_087209.1, from coordinate 24,600,209 downwards.
CATTAATATGATTATTCTATAACCATGTTAGCTTAAGGTACGGTTTAAGAAGTATTTTTATTGTTGAAGTGGTCAAAAGAGCGTAGGTAGAAATCTTATATTGTAACGGCGAATGCGCCAGAGCTTTATTTTAGCGGCGAGCAAACAATTTGCCCCGCGAATTCTCTGTTACTTTGTGCTGTCCTCGTAGGAGCTTACACTAACACGTGTGCAGATAGATGCCAGAAAGGACCAGATCAAACTAGGAAGTGCTTTGCCAGGGTTTATTGCTGTGTTTGAAAGCCTAGCTAGTTAGGAGTGTTTTACTAATAGTTACGGCAAAGAAGTGTACAATTCTTTTGTCTGTGATATGTTAGGGTATCCATTTTTTAACTTAGTCTTCATTCCAAGTGTTGGTAACCGCTACCTCTCAGCTTAAATTCAGCTTAGAGCATTCTCGCGCCTGCGCGGTCTCAACCAACCTTCGTCTCATTCACAGCGGCAGCCATGTTTGTTTCCTCTTTCAACATTATCTAAACAATTTAAGCAAAGTAACGTAAGTCACGAAGTTTTAACGTAAATAATATCAATGTCTGTACTAGTATCTATCGTTCTGCCAGAAAAATTAACGTAATTCGCCTTGAATAAGAAAGTAGAACTTAGTGTTGTAAATTGCCTTCGCATTTACAGAGAATCAGCTGTTTTGAACGACATGCTGCGCGCTAGCAGCGCTACCAGCTCCTTCACGTGTTTCACCTCGCATCGCTCACTCGCGCGCCTGAGCGAAATTTCATTTCACTTCGCACTTAACGTAGCCTCATTCACAATTGTTTGCTAACATCGTTTTAAATCCTTACCGTCATTTCACTGTTCACGGGGACCTAGTAATCTTACATAAAGTTAACGTAAATCTCAAGTAGAGTAAATCACAAGAATTGTTAACGTAAAACACGTCTTTGTAAAATTCATATTGAAACGCAATCATTTCATAAGCGTAAGCCGCTACTATTAGCGTAAAAATCGTTCAACGCGAGCGCTTTATCATTTTCATGAAACGTTATCCAAAGCAATTCTTTCATTTCACGTTAACGTAAGTAAATCATTAACGCAAGTTGCGTCATATTTAAACTAACATTAGTAGTTCAATTCAATATAAGGGAATGTTCATTCACATATCATTTTTTCACCCTCTCCGAGAGAGAGAGAGAGAGAGAAGAGAGAACCAGAACCCAGTATTCACGAAGCCAAGAGTACTACATCTTACCATTATTATTATGCATGCAGAATTAACTTATTTTAGTCTTGTGTCTTTCCTTTACACTGAGCGTGATACGTACGCACCTGTGTCCATTGCAGTTTGCAAGCATTTATTTCATTTATCGAGTACTTCAGCGAGTGACTGAGCCTTTCTAGAATTTCCATTACCTGTCGTTGCCCGAGTGGTCTTGTTCATTTTTATCCCAAAAGACTTGCGTGTACCGCAAGCACAATTCGCACAGTGTGCCACGCAAATTCATTACTTCCAGACAGGGAAGTCGTTACCAGTTTAGGACTGGCCACCACCAGTGCACGTCAGGTCTTATCATTTTACAGTGCCACTAATTCTTGACACTGTCCATCGACTGGCTGCTGAAGTACTCCCCACCTTTACTTTTTCTTTTCTCTCCTCCACCATTACAACTCTGCCATGAGCAGTGCCATTTCACTTCAGTATATTTAAGTATACTGCATGTAGTGTCCGGGACACACCAGCACGATACCAGTGCTCCAAGGAACGCCTCCATAAATGCCATTTGCACCTGTACAGGCCGTACAGGTAGCCATTAAACTGCGTGTCCCGTCCTTACGGAACGCCCAAGTAACTAGTGTGTCCATGTACAAGGGTCGTGATCCTTCGGAACACTCAACAAAGGGAACGCCTCCCGAAGCGCCGCAATACCAGCCCTAAGTGCTGACAACCTGCGTGTCCGTCCTTACGGAACGCCCAATTTCATTAATGTCCGTGTACAAGGATCAGTGATCCTTCGGACCAAACCCAAGGAACGCCTCTCATAGTGCCGCGCTCCTGTACAGACGTACAGGTAGCCCATTCCAACGTCTCCCAAGTTGGGAACGCCCGTAAGTGTGACGTACGCCGCACACTTCATTCGATTTTTTCACCTCAGCAGAAGGTGCCATTCACAAAGTGCCACCGAGCACCCAGTCTTTTCACTTTTCATTACCACATTGCAGAACCCATTTCCAAGTGAGTGCCACTTTCCACAGTAGGCACTCCTATTCCATTCAGTACCCTTTCCTGGCCATTATTTTCATTTTCTTCCGAGCCTCTACCTGTAGCCTAAGGGAAATGTCTTCCCCTGCTTCCCGTGACTTCTTTGCCAGAGAGCTAGAGAAGCTCGAGCCCTCATAACTCTGGGCAGGGAGGCTGGTTACACTGGACCAGCACTTGACCAGTGGATAAAGACGCAGCAGGCTGCGCGCGCCAGCAGGGAAAGGAAGAAAGAGAAGCAGAGAGGAAAGCCGCAGAAGCAGAGAGAAAGAAAGAGAAGCAGAGAGGATAGCCAGAGAGCGAGAGAGAAAGGAAAGAGAAGAAGAGAGAAAAGCATGAGCTAGCTCTCCTAGATGACGCAATCTCTCTGCTAGTTTTCCAAGCCCCACCCCGACCATGAGCTGGACTCCCGGTAAGAGGTGGTTGCGGAGGTTCTCGCACCACTTGTTGTGTGCGTGGGCATGCTGTGGATTCCGACCAGTGCCCAAGTCGGTCTCTACCTTGGGAGGAGAGCTTCCAGGGTGAACTTCTCCAAGGCTACCATTGTAGCCCTGCCTGATGAACAGTCTCCTACGGCCTATCAGTGGGTACAAGTCATGGCCGACACCGAAGCCCAGGTCTCCCTTATTTCCAGAAAGGCATTGCCAGGGTGCCAAAATCCAGACGAACGAAGAAATTCAGTTTTGAATGGATTGACGGAAACCTCTATTCTGTTCCTTCGGTCCTTCTGAATGTGGAAATGCCCTTTCTGGACCAGGAGACCAGGGAAACCACATTGTGCCGCCTGGGCGTAGTTGACCAATTTTCATGATGTTTATCAGGTGATATTGGGCCGAGATCTACTAAAGCCGTATCTCCCCTGGACGCAGCTCCACTACCAGATGCACCGGACACCTGCAGCATGCCAGATAACCAACACCTCAATTTTAGGTTCAGAGGCTAGTGCCTCCGATGTCCCCGACATCCTGTCTATTGGCGAACCTAGCCCTGACCCAGTGTCAGAGCCCGAAGTTTCTTCCGCACCATCTCAGCCTCTTACCACTTTACCGCCTACCTCCTCCCCTTTGGAAGAGGTAAGCCCACCAGTTGACCCCGACTTGTTTCAGGGTGATCCAACAGAGGACGTTTCACTGTGCCCGAGCACACTGCCAGCCTTGGTGACTCCGCAGATTCGCAACCTGTGGGGCCATCTCGGCCTTATCATCCAGTGCCACGGAAGAGGTTTCTGGAACACGTTTGCGAGACTGTGGCCGCAAGGGTCACATGTCTGCCAACTATGGAGGGTGCGCAAACCACCATATTCCTGCCATCGCAATGGCCGTCACCATCCTTCTTCACTAGGACCCCCAGCTAAGGGCCCTATAACAGTCGCACCCCTCCAAAGTCATTATCAGCCAAGCCACGTCAGAGCCTACGACGACTCTGGCGCTCAAATCTCCCTGATAACGGGAAGACCCGAATCCCCGCCCCCGAGGGGCAACCGTCGATAGACGTCATTTAATCACCATCGAAGGTATCAACCATATCAAGCTGATCCTTCCGACCGTTCAATTGAGGGTCACCAGACCTCATTTTTCCAGAATTTGTACCCTTGCAGTTGCAAGCTACATCCCAGGAGGTTATGACCTCCTCCTAGGGCAAGACATGAAGTCTCCCTCACAATTCAAAAAGCCTAGGGGTCCTAACCCCATGTCAATTCACTCCAAAGCAAGGAGTCACCGAAACTCTACTTCTTCTAGGAAGTACATCCACCAACAGTCTCCCCCGTTACCAAGGAGGGAGATTGACCATTCACAGTTCCGTTGCAAGACCTGTAACGTAATAGGGCACTCCACAAATTGGCCTAGATGCCCTAGCAAGTTATGTGCAGCGGACGCTGTCCAAGTCCCACAAGGCTTAGCCTTCCAAAAGAGACAGGACCCTCTGTCTCCCATAACCAGGGCACGCTGGAAGGTATTGCACCTCCGGTACCCGCCACAGGTCCAGTCGACCTCAACTCTCTGCCAGTACCACTTGGCAGCACTGAGCAGTGCCAAGCTCCGTCCAGCCTGGACGTAGAGCCACCACCGAACTTGACCTCTGCGCCTGGCCCCGAGCTAGCGCCGGCGCCTAACCTTATCAAGGATCCTCCTACAGGAGACCCTCCAACAGGCATGGAGCTTACCACAGCCCATGGCCAATCACTAGTTCCTCCTTCTTCATCCTTACCTCTGTCGCCCGAGGATGAACCTCCGGCAGACCTTACCTTTGTACCTCCTCTGGAAAACCAGGAACTGCCCGACCAGGAGTCAGCCTGGAGTTTTCCCCTCACGACGGTTGTCGCAGCAGCCGGAGTGAGGGCCTCCCCTGCAGTAGGTTCCACCTCTACGACGGTTGCTGCAGAGACCGAAAGTAGGGTGTTCTCCTGAAATCCTTCAGGCTACCGCTGCCTCTGCTCCTGCCGGCGTTTCTGGCCTTTCCCCAGAGTCGGTGCCTCCGTCTACTCCAAGGACTGGTATAGCCAGGTCCTGGAGGAATAAGAAGAAGAAGAAGAAGGGACGTCATTAACATACTAACAAAAGAGCCACATGCTCTCCTTGACACCTGTGCCCGAGGTACAGTGTCGCATTCAATTGCAGAGTGATCCTGGCACCTACCCAGAGAAGGTAGCCAGCCCGATCCCTGCCAGTTAGCACTAACCCTCTAACCCCTAGCCATTTTGCTAATACTAGCCCTCATTTAAATATAATTACCTCATTGCATTTCCCTCCTGGTCAACTAACAACTCATCATCCCCACACGCATCATTACCTCTCATTATGTATTCTAACAATTCCGTCGCTGAACTACTGCTGTGCGTACCACACTCTGGAATGATTGCGTCTTCATTTAACTGTATTGAGTAGGTTAGGCTAATGATTTAGTACCAGGGCATTAGGTTAGTAGCAAGTAGAATTTCAAAGTAACCTTATCTAGGGGTAGAGTAGACTGTCGTCACAGACAACCCGTAGTTATTACTTAGGCTAGATTACATCATTACATTAAGTTAGTACACTTAGCATCTTTGCCTATAAGTTAGGTAGGCCATTGTAGTCAGCCGTATCGCTGCTCAAAAAACTTCAAGTTAGAGTAGGAGAACTGGGTTGTCGAGGCGATCAACTTATTTAAGCCAAGACCTTCACGCCCGAAAGGGAGTGAATGCCTTCTTAACAGGGGGAGCTGCTACGTCTATAGAACGCCTCGCCTTCCCAGCAGAGTTTTAGTTATATTTAATTATAAAAGTAGCAGCCATGCCGTCTCCTGAAGCTACTGTTGTGGGAGAGTGGGTATGTCGTAGGAATGATATTTCCGGTCTGACGGAAGCTTAGGGTAAGAGAGGCAGGTCACAAGAGTAGCTAGGCTTCGAGATGGATTTTAGGGACTTCTACAATAAGACCTATTTTCCTTCCCAATTTGCTGGCGTTGTGTTTACCACCTTTCAGGCAATGCTCGAGGCGGTTTTTGGAAGCCCCGTGATTCGAAAACAACCAGTATCGCTCTCAGTCGGCTGCGAGACGTGATCTCGGACAGAGTCAAATTGCCAGCCTCCAAAATTAGGCCTACCACGACGCACTGGTGGACACGAACCCCAGACCTGAACAGAGGTCAGGCCGCATTCTTCTACAAGGATACACTAAATATTGCATAAAGATTCCATGAGTCACGTGCCGTCTCTACCCGCAAGTGTGCATTACCCAAGTGTATGAAAACCAGCTATAACGGCTCAACGGAGCCATCATTTACCTTTTCTCCAGCCCAGCACGGGCCTTTTAGTAAATAAATAGTTGTTAAGTAACGAGCTGAGTTTTCTGGCGACCTTCCCTCTAAAGTATTCATTAATAACTATCAGTTTACGGTAAGTTAAAGCAATTCCCTCTTGAAATCCCTCAATCATTTCTGTTTACGTATCTAGCTTCTTCTCAAGGCCCTATATACGTAACAATATGCTTATAAAAAATGTGAACGCAATAATTATAATAATCACTATTCCACAGTACATGGAACGAAAAACCTGGACTGCTGCAGATTAACTTCATATATTTTTATCAGTAGCGACTCAATCTCGTCAGCAATACGCTAAGATCATCACGAACACTAACTGTTATACAAATACGTGTACATGACCACACAGCAGTTAGCTAACAATGGTAGGTTGCAGAAATGGGGGAAAAGAGCGTGGATCTAGCAACCTTAACTCAAAAAACATTATTTACCAATGCTTTATATATATATATATATATATATACATATATATATATATATATATATATATATATTATATATATATATATATATATATATATATATTATAATATAATAACGGGGCCACCGCCTCCGTTATCCACTTTGGTAGCGATAGCCATAAGCGGCAGGCAAACTGGGCTTTTGGTAACACTTTCTTTCTCTCTCTCCACTCACTGGCAACAGCTCTCTCTCTCTCTCTCTCTCTCTCTCTCTCTCTCTCTCTCCTCCATTTCATTAGGTCATCAAATCAGAGTCGTGCATTACAAAAATAGACATTTTTGTAATGCAGGACAGGACGATTAAATGGAACGATAACTCAAAGTTCAGATAACTCAGATAACCTCCGGTAATTAACAGTCTATCAGTAATTAGTCATCACCATTTATCTCTTCTCCGTAATATAGTTCCCCCTACCAGAACCACCTGTTCCCTCCACTAGAACCACCTGTTTAAAAGAACAGGAGGAACAAACTATAAGCAACACAATTGTAAATACAAAGTCAAAAGATTAAATGAAATTGAACATCTTTACAAAATATAAAAAATACAGTCAAGCCACACTTTGGCTAAAGCACAATAATTCTTACTCATTTCCAGCCAGTTTCACTCCACAAGATAAAGAAACGTTTGCAGAGCCATCCCGGCATCTCCCTTATTCCTCGTAACCGTTTCTGTGGTTCTCGCTAATTACATGCTATTATGAACGGACATAGCTCATACAGACGCACGAATTCACACCCTTCGTTCACGCCTTATAACTGCTAGAAACTGGTTTCAAAGTCACCTTTGGCGAACACCCATAACTACAGACGATGTTGACCTGCTTAGGTAAGGATCACACCACCTCTAGACCTATCAGCATTCTAAGCTGTTGCTCGGACACTCAGTCTCCATGGAAGCTAAAAACGATGATTTCCAATTTCTAAGGAATGTCAAGGCACGTGACATACAACAATGTCTCATACATATCATATATCATATTATCAGTCTTTATTTGTTGCACATGCATATATATATATATATATATATATATATATATATATATATATATATATATATATATATATATATATATTGTGTGTATTTTAGTTTTACCGGCCCACTGAGCTGGTTAACAGCTCTCCTAAGGCTGGCCCGAAGGATTAGATATTTTTTATGAGGCTAGGAACCAATTGGTTACTTAGCAATGGACCTATAGCTTACTGTGGGATCCGAAGCACATCGAGAAATGAATTTCTATCACCAGAAGTAAATTCCTCTGATTCCTTGCTGGCAGAGCAAGGAATTGAACCCTAGACATGAGATCGGTAGTCGAGCAGGTAATCGACTCGTCTAACGAGGACCATATATAAACATACACGTTATGTATATATATTATATATATCAATAAGCTGCTTTCCGTTAATACAATAAAATGACTACTAACAGCCAATAGTCGTTTCATACACATGTATGCAATACCAAACCAAGGATGAATAAGGCATGCAATAAACTTACATAACATTAGCTGCTTTCACATACTTCTCTGCTTTCACATACTGCTCCTTCTTAAGCATGAAGGATACTCTTCGCTGTTATTTTCGAAATTCCAGTCATGGATTTAAGAGTATTCCACCTCTTTGAAGACATTTGAAGTCTAACATTTACCAAACATCGTCACATCATTTAGAAAGTCATAAAGTTATTAAGGAAGAAAGTGCCTCTTGGAAACAAATATTACGGAAGAAAATATGAGGTACATGTGTTATCATTATAAATGAATTTTAAGAGTAGATAAAACAATGTCATACCTTAACGCACAGGACCTGTTAGTAATGAGAAAAAAAAATTTATTTTAATGTTGCAATTCAACTAGAGTCACCGTGGTCTATCTTAGAATCTATTTCACCAAAACTGGAGTCTAAAAACTACATTATATTTCATAAAGTTGAACAAACATCAGCTACTGGGGGTTAACTATTAAAGAGGAATTTCTTCAGCATAGAAACGAGATTGTAACAGAATTAGCGGGCGTTTTCATTTTTCTTATTAGAAGACCATTGGAACTCGTTACCTGGTGCCCTTAAATAGCCCTGGTATGAAGCAGGTTAAAGAAAGAGGCCTTACCCAGAAGGAAGCTGCAATCCAGCCTCGTGAAAGATAAGAGATTACTGGAATCACTGAAAACAAATACCAACGTAAACCAAACAAGGCGTGATGCGACATCCAGCTTACTCGGAAAAATGTGCAATATTTTCCCCTCAGGCATAAGTTGCAAATATTATATTCATAACTTAACATGAAGTGGTCTTTTTAATTAAATGATACTTATACTTATACTAACAACAAGGATCATATAAAAGGACAGAAATTAGACATATATATTGTCAATTGTAAGTGGAAACAAAATAATCATACAGAAACATAAGCCGAAATTCAGTACTCCCAAATAAACGCAAACGTTCTAAAATCTATGGTCAAATAGAGCCTTGTTTCACCAACGAAAATTAAAATAAATAGACTATATATCATTAAAAATAATTTTTCTCTACTGTTTACCAAATACATTATTTACTTTACCTTTTTATTATAATAAATATATCATAAATATCCTATCCTAAAATTACTGTATCTTTAACTCAACGCGAAACACGTTTTTCCAGACCTTTTTGGGCTTTCAATTGGGCTTTCTTAACCCCCCAACGAGAACAACAACAATAACAACAAATTACTTTGTAGGCTTACTCCCCGAGTAAGCGAAAATACTGTGAAGTCATTCACAACAACGTCCACTTAAGACATTAGAATGTTACAAAAAAAAGAAAAAACCCCAAGTAAGGGAAAATAAAATTCCATGCACACTTTAGGCACTCAATATCTGACGATCTTGGGAGTTTGGCTTCTGCCAAAGTTGAACATCCAAACAAGTAGAACGTGAATTAATACCGATTCTCAACAATTTCATTAATAATTATATGTATAGCTGTTCATATACATTATATATATATATATATATAATATATAAAAATATATATATAAAAATATATATATATATATATATATATATATATATATATATATATATATATATATATATATATATATCATATACATTATAATATATATATAATACTATATATATATATATATATATATATATAAAAGGGTCCGTGTGTGTCTTCCTTATGCCTCCCTTGACAATTCCATCCTCACAGTTGAGTTGAGAAGGCATAGGAGATACCCCATTCCCATTCCATACCCCTCTACATCAGTCTTCCATCCTACCAGGAGACCCCCCAACCCCACCCGGGAGGAGCCCAGCCGCCACCGACACCCCGGAGGGTCGCCGCCTTCCGTGCCGTTGATGGTATATCCTAATTCCAGTGAGATTTCCCCACAGGGCCTAATTTCACGGGCGTGGGAAGTTGTTCATAAGGGATATGGAAATGATGATGATGGCGTTTTGCCGTTATAATATCGTGTGTTCTGATGCCCCGCGCTCATTCGGAGAGATCAAAGGAGCTCAGCTTTTCAATCTAGGCCAAATGAAAGGATTGCCAGCTATTTATTAAAATTAAAGCGGTGTGGTGTTCCCACACAAGAGCTGACTCGGGTTCCATTTTAATGCTACTCTTAGGCCTCGTCTTTCTTCCTGCTCTCGTTCTCCCCAACACCAGACTGTGCCCTTCTCCCTCCCTCCCCCACCCCCTCCCACTCCCTCTCCCTCCCTCCCTCCACAACCCCCCTCCCTCTCCCCCCCGTCAAGTTCAAATAGCCACACACACACACCGGAAACTGAAAGGTCAGTCTTTTCTCCTGAAGACCGTTAAAATCTCTGTAATAATTATATTAATAACAGATGGCCAGCCTTCAGTACCGTTTACAAAAGTAGCGTAATTAGTTGGGGCATATCTCATGAATATTCGAAGCTTGTTCGGACCAACAATTATTCGTAAACAAGATTGCCCCCATTAATAATGATCCATTAATCATCTGCTGCTATTCTTTTTTTCTTTTCACCAATCAAAATACCAGACACTCCTAGGATCTGTCAGGTTAACCTGTACATCAAATCGGACGCATTTTCCCATTCATCCCTTCTTTAAATCCACATTTGCGTGGAGTTATCCGAAAAATCAGTATTATTAGCTTCTGGTATCAGGGCTCATTGAATCGCTATTATGATTCCAACAACCACAAGTAGCATCAACTTTAAATTTGTCTGTGTATTAATGGGAAAATGCCCTTCACAGTCTCCATTCCCTGTAAAATTCTCTGCGTATTAAAGAAAATTCAACTTCACATTTATTTTTTCATACAACTACAAACCACTTTGTGGGAGTGGCTTGTCTTTCTCTGCTGCTTCCAACTATGATCAAAGAAACGTGTATTTTATTTATAAAATAATTACCCTTGATCTCCTGGGGTAATTCGAATTCTTCAAGGCTAGTTCATCTATCTACATAATACCAGGAAACGATTTGCCTAGAATAGAATATAGCTTAAGCCAAAGACCAAGCGCTGGGACCTATGCGGTCATTCAGCATAGAAAAGGAAACTGACAGTAAAAAGGTTTGAAAGATGTAACAGGATGAAAACCTCAAAGCAGTTACAAATTTGAACCAATTGCGAGATGAGGGAAAGTAAGATGGAAGAAAGAGAATATGAACAGAGGTAAAGTAAAAGGAATGAAAGGAGTTGCAGCTAGGAGGAGAGAGGACGTTGCAAAGAGCCTTAAGCAAGCCTACAGTGCACCGCATGAGGCGTGAAAGGATTTGAGACTACGTGATGTCTACTAACCTTACGGCTGGGTTAAATATGGTAATTACAAAAGTACTTCAAAATATGTTAGATTATCAACACCAACATTCTCCCTTAACAATAAAATCTTGCGTATTATCCCTGAAAATGTAATCCCTGAGACGCATAGATTCTAATTAGGTATGAATAAAACTTTCAGCTTCAAAGTACTACTATGAAACAGTGGCACTGATTTAATCACTGATCAACCCAATACTATACCTTAAACGCGACATAAAAGACCTAGTGGTTATAGCCACCCCGTGTTTTTCGTAAAATTTTTTACTAACAGTACAGGCACAAGCACACAAGCGCACAAACATATATGCATATGCATACACACAATAATATATATTATAATATATATATATATATATATATATATATATATATACACATTATATATACATATATATATATATATATATATATATATAGATATATATATATATATATATATATATGGATACCTATTTCGTTAGAATATATGCATATGTACGTATAAGGATATGTATGTTTATACATATATATATATATATATATATATATATATATATATATATATATATATGTATATGTATATAGCTAAAACCAAGTCTTCCCTATAAGGAAATAGCAGTCGCAGCCACAGCTACCTTCATCCACAAACTACTGGTTCATGGATGGAGGATCAGTTTGTAAAGCTCATATCTTCCCTTCACTACATGAGGCTAAGAACTGCATGTTCATGTACCTTCTTGAAAAGACGGTAGAAAATTTATAATACTGTCCTTTCAAGACAGTCTTCTGCGCATCAAATCACGCGCTGCATAAACTCCTTTTTTCTTAAAATCTCTGAGGTATATGCCATCACCTGCTTTAGCTCAATAGTTATCCCTTCCACCTGCGCCAACTATTCAGGATTAACGATTCACTGACTTTTCCACCCATTCAGTCTTTTTTTCCTCGAAAGACACTTTTTCGACAATTCATTCCAACAAATCTCATATTTTTCCTCGAGGCATATAAAACACCGGTATTTGACTACGCCTAAGACTTTGCCAAACAATCTCTTCACTCGTTCGAACTTTGTTCCCTGGACACTCTTCCATTCTACAACTTCTGTAGAGATACGACTGTCTTTCTTGTCTTAAATACTCTGCGATTCGACTATTCCCTCTATGTCTACAACTACGATTTCTTTACACACACACACACACTATATATATATATATATATATATATATATATATATATTATATATATATAATATATATATATTATATAGTGTGTGTGTGTGTATGTGTGTGTATGTCCCGCATACACTTAGAAATGCACTGACCAATTCAACCAGACTTCGTATACGTACGACTTACCACCTGGGAAAGAATAAATTCCGGGTAAGACATCACTAGCACCAAAGGGGGAGTGTGTATGGGAAAGGGGTGAACTGCAAATATAACCGAAAACGAGATATTAGTGCCTCACCCATAGTTTTGGAGGTAGCTGAGATGGACAGTTACAGTCCAGATGCCCTTTAGGCCTAAGATCAGCCGCGATGTTGGGGGGTTGGGGGGTGGGGGGTTGGGGGGTGTGGGGGGGAGGGGGGTGTGGGGGGGAGGTTTGAGAAGGGTTTTGGGAAGGTACTGACATGTAAAAATAGCCCATAGTTTTCGAGGTTGCTGAGAAGAATAATGTGAATCCCAATGCCCTTCATGTCCAAGTTCAACCCTGATAAGGAGGAGGTGAGATGAGGGTGGGAAGGGGTTGACAGGTAAAAAATAATCGAAAACGACAGAAATTGAGTTTTCCCAGGCAGTGCCGTTTTGGTCAACTAGTGTGTGTGTGTATATATATATACATATATATATATATATATATATATATATATATATATATATATATATATCATACATACATACATACATACATACATACATACATACATACATATATATATATATAACGTGGGTATGTATATGAAATTAAATATCTGTATTTATATAGCTATAACAATACGTTACTTGTCCTTTTGCACACCCTACAACATTCTCTCTCTCTCTCTCTCTCTCTTGCTTGGTGAGACGTACCCGCGTGAAGTCAGATTAATCAACAGATATCACAAGTTTAACATACGACTAGAATTTGAGAAATATCTAGAAGTGTTCGTGAACTATCGGTGATAAGATTAGTGTGAAAATAGTAGGATAAAGCGTCTTCTAAGTTAGTTTAACAAGTGTAATACTGAAATCAGAACAAGATGGCAGTAAGTTCCAACTGCGGGAAAAGGTGGCGTAATTTAGCTTGCTTGGCGGATTCGCAATACGATGAGGTAGCAGGAAGGGACTGGCATTTCTCATCATGAAATCAGCAACAGTCCTAACCAAAAAGATACAAAAGCATTCATAGATATATTAGAAGGATATAATCCTTCAAACTGGAACAAATCTAATGAAAACATCCTTAAAATAATTGAAGAAGTTCCAAATAAAATCCAAGTGGTCAAGAGACTCATAAAGAAAATATACATAAACCAACATATTCCGACAAAGAAAATGAATAAGGTGAATCTTGTGAATATCCTAATTGATGCATTAGGAAAAAGAATGCCAAAAGCATGCAAACTGTGTAAGGTTTGGTATAGCATAGTCAATCCACAAAACCTAATCAGAATATGTGCTGCATGCAACATTCCGACCCATCCACAGTGTGCTGAGGTAATGCAAGATTTGAGAAAAGATACAAGAATTTTTTGTTCAACATGTCTATCATGGATAGACAATGTTATTAAATCAAGATTGAATGTACAAATAGTTGAGGATGAAGAAGAAGAGGAAGAGGAAGAAGAAGAAGAAAAAGAAGAAGAGGAAAAACGGAAGAGAAGTAACAAAAATGAAATGACAGAAAAAAATAAGGAAAACAAAGAACAAGATAAAATATGGATGCAGAGATACTCATTGATACTACATATGAGGCAATAAAGCAGCATACCTACGAAGAAATAACTTACGATATGACAACAGAAAAGCAAATCCCGAAGAGGCTCTACCCAGATCTACACAATGACGGGAAAGAGGAAAAAATAGACAAGAAAGACAAAATCTGCAACCTTTTGAAAAGAGGGAATTGCAGATTTGGAGAAAGATGTTACTACAAACATCCTAAGGTATGTCAAAACTATGAAATATATGGTAAATGTGCATACTTAGATGGCTATGGGGATGATTGCAGATCTGCATCCAAAAATATGTAAACCTAAAAGAAGGAAAAGGATGTAAGTTTCGACAAAAATGCAAATATATGCACCCTGTAGCCATGAATCATAATCAAATAAATAACCAACCAAGTAATAAAATCCAAAATAAGAAAGAAACAAATAAAGAGAGAAATCAAGAATATCAGGTAAAAGAGAAAAGCAAACCACCAATGAGATATGCAGAGGTGTCAGCAAAAAATTTCAAAGCATCAGCTCCGAAATTCTACTCAAGAGATTAATAACTGTATTTATTATGCAAGAGGATATTGCAGAAACGGAGAAAATTGCAGATTCAGACACAAAATGAATAATTATGATGAAGGAAGATCAAATATTATGGAAAAGTTGGATTTTTAATGTCAGAATTTCTGGAAATGAAAAAAGAACAACATACCAGAACAGAAAGAGACTGGGAAAAAAATCCTTATTACTACCAATATTAAATTGAAGGAGAAAACACGCAAACCATCATAGTGATGAATGCGCAGGGTTTAGTTACGAGTAACTCAAAAAGAAAAATAGAGTACTTAGAAGAACATAACCCAAAATGAAAAGAAAATAGATATAATGAATATAAGTGAAAACCTGGTATTCCCAAGAGACTGGGAATGATGATCAAATAAAGGGTTCCAAACTTATAGATCAGATAGAAAAATAGGAATCAAGGGGGAAACCGCAATATATGGGAAAGACAAAAACAAGGAAAAATATATGAGAAATATAGTACTCAGAATGTGAACTAATAGCGGTAGAATTTGAATCTGAAAAATTGATGAACATAGTAATATATAGACCTCCTAATACTAAAGAGTTTGACTTAATAATTGAAAAATTGGATGATATATGTAGAAATCACAAGGACTGGACTATTCTCCTATCTGGTGTCTTCAACTTTCCTTTCGTAGAATGGAAAGAACGAATAGGAGACTGTGGTTGTACTTATACATATAAAAAAAGAGAGTAATAGTAGTGCAGAAGATAAGAGGCAATTTGAAAAGCTATTAGATATGCTACTGAATACAACATTCACAAATAAATCACCTGCCAACAAGAAAGGAAAATACTTTAGACCTAGTATTTGTGAACGAGATGAATTATGTTAAAGAAATAATAGTTTATAATGCGAGTATTTCAGGATCATAAATGTCATAGAATTAACCGTTTTTCATTTCCAAAGCAAAGTGAAAATAGAGATAAGCAAGAAATGAAAAAGTGGGAAGGATATGGAAAATACAACTCTACAGTAAAATATAAAATGGTCAGAAAATTAATGAAGAATTAAACAAAGATTGGGATAACATTTTCGTAAGTGATGACATAAGGGTTAAATAAATACGGAGATATTATATAAAATATTGGAGAAAATAGTGGATAAATATATACCGAAGAAGAAAAGTAAACATCATTCATGCATACCAAGAGACAGAAGGATCTTGTTCCAGAAAATCAGAAAGTGGAAAAAAAGTCTTGCAAAAGAAAAAAATGCATGGAAAGTTATAGAACTAAAAAGTAAGATAGAAAATGCAGAACAAAAGATTATAACAATCAAAAGAAAATGAAAAACGGGACTTGGAAGAAAACCCTATTAAATATCAAGCAAAAAAACCCCAAACTATTATACTCATATGCGAAGAAGATGAATAAAAGAAGAATAGAAATAGGCCCTCTGAGAATTGAAGGGAGATTAACGAATGAAAAAAGGAAAATTTGCAACATACTGGCAGAACGATATAAGAGAGAATTCACCCCTAGAATAAGATAATGAAAGAGAATGAATATGAAGTAAGGGACGAAAATAGTGAATATTTAGCTGACATAGAAATTAATGAAGCTGATATTGTGCAGGCAATTAATGAAATTAAAAATGGAGCTGCTGCAGGGCCGGATGGAGTCCCTGCTATTTTGTTAAAGAAAGTAGTTCATTCTATCGCAAAGCCACTTGCAATATTATTAAGACAAAGTGTAGATACAGGCAAGATTTTATGATGAGCACAAATTAGCATATATCACCCCTACTTTCAAAAGTGGATCAAGACTAGAGGCAAGTAATTATAGGCCTGTGAGTCTAACATCACATATTATGAAAGTGTGGATGAAGGTAATGAAGAAAAATATTATGAAACATTTAATAAAAAATAATTTGTTTAATATAGGACAACAAACGGTTCGTACCCGGAAAAAGTACACAAACCCAACTGTTAGTCCACCGTGAGAACATATTCAAAAATATGAAAAGCGGAAATGAAAACAGATGTGGTTTATCTGGACTTTGCAAAAGCTTTTGACAAAGTAGACCATAATATATTAGCAAAGAAAATTAGAAAACACAATATCGTAGATAAAGTAGGAAGATGGTTAAAAGAATTTTTACACAACAGAAAACAGATAGTTATTGCAAACGATGAGAAATCGGATGAAACCAAGGTAATATCCGGTGTGCCACAAGGTACGGTGCTAGCTGCAAATATTTGTTTGTTATTATGAATTGAAGACATAAGACAGTAATGTTAAGGAGTCGGTAGTGAGTAGTTTCGCTGATGCACAAGAATAAGTAGAGAAATTACTTGTGATGAAGATAGGAAACGCTCTACAAAGAGACCTTAACAAAGTATATGATTGGGCAGAGGTAAATAGGATGGTATTTAACTCTGATAAATTTGAATCAATAAATTATGGACACAGAGAAGGAAAGCTATATGCATATAGGGGACCTAATAATGAGACAAATCACAAATAAAGGAAGCAGTTAAAGACCTTGGTGTGATGATGAATAGGAACATGTTATGCAATGATCAAATAGCCATTCTGTTGGCAAAATGTAAAGCAAAAATGGGAATGTTGTTACGGCACTTCAAAACAAGAAAAGCTGAACACATGATTATGCTTTATAAAACATATGTTCGTAGTCCACTTGAATATTGCAATATGATATGGTACCCACACTATCAAAAGGATATTGCACAAATAGAGAGTGTACAAAGGTCCTTTACAGCTAGAATAGAAGAAGTTAAGGACCTAGACTACTGGGAAAGACTACAATCCTTAAAATTATATAGTCTAGAAAGGAGAAGAGAACGCTACATGATAATTCAGGCATGGAAACAGATAGAAGGAATAACAGAAAATATCATGGAACTAAAAATATCAGAAAGAGCAAGCAGAGGTAGATTAATAGTGCCCAAAACTATACCAGGAAAAATAAGGAAAGCACACAGAACATTAATCCACTACGCACCAGCATCGATAATGCAGCGTCTATTCAATGCGTTGCCAGCTCATCTGAGGAATATATCAGGAGTGAGCGTAGATGTGTTTAAGAATAAGCTCGACAAATATCTAAACTGCATCCCAGACCATCCAAGATTGGAAGATGCAAAATATACCGGAAGATGTACTAGCAACTCTCTGGTAGACATTAGAGGCGCCTCACACTGAGGGACCTGGGGCAACCCGAACGAACTGTAAGGTCTGTAAGGTAAGGTCTCTCTTCTATCGATATCCGGTTTTATATTATTTCTATTTCTAATCTTTTTCCTTTCCTTTCAGCACCGTTACTCTTCGTGTTCTTCTGCAGTGTGGGTTTATCTGCATTGGCAAACTTCCCCCTCTTCCCATATTTAAGAGAGAGAGAGAGAGAGAGAGAGAGAGAGAGAGAGAGAGAGAGAGAGAGAGAGAATTCGCTGGAGTGTATCCCGTATTGGACTTGGTCATCTTCATGGGATGCCATGAATAAGGGTAAGGGAGAGGAGATGGTTCTCTCTCTCTCTCTCTCTCTCTCTCTCTCTCTCTCTCCTCTCTCTCTCCAAAAAGGTTTCCTCACTACGTACTTTTACACTTATTACACATACTTTTAAGGCACAGGAATACTGCTCTGCTAATTAGATGGTACTTTGGATAAAGTTCACTTCAATCCCTTTCTCACTGCTAAAGATATGCAGTACTTCTAACACTAAATCAAATCGGCTCCATTTGCAAAAGGTGTAGGTGGCTCCATATGTACAATAGAGATACACTAACAATGGCTCGATATTTATGAAAATACATAAACCTATGTCTATGGAGGTGAGTAAATCTTTTAGAAAATTACTAAAACACGACGAACAAACGTTATTCCAAACCACAATCAATTTTACACTCATGTCCCTTTAAATAGGAATAAAAGTTACACAAAGAATTAACAATAATTTCCCAGCGGATATGAAATCATATGAATGTTCTTTCTTCGAGTTATCAGTTCATGATATACATTGAAGATTTACTCTCCTGTATTTTCATAATCACAACCAACCTAGAGTTTTCTAGAGACACGTCGAAACGATGTTTTAATCACAGTCAAGTCATATTTTTCTAGAGACACGTAGAAATAATGTTTTGTTTCCTGCAGTAATGAGGAATTCGAATAATAATCTATTATCAAATTAACTGAAAGTTTTAATTACAGATGATGGTAATGTATATCTACAGGCTATAATTTAAATTAAATCAGTACCTCTTAGCAAATAGTAAGAATTGCATGCTATTATACACTTAGCAAATAAGAAGAATTGCACGCTATTATCACTATCACGGGTACATCGCTTGATTACAGGATTCAACAATAGAAAATATTGTTTAAGTGTTTTAATGCGAAACAAAATGTAAAGGCCATATTTCCAAATTATACAAACTGAAAATATATCAAATACAAAATGACTTACAACTGAGAAACGAAAACCATTCCGGAGAAGTAACCATATGAATCAAATTCAACTTCTCTAATATATAACGAAATCTTACTTAATCATTATAAAAAACGCCAGTGACATTTTCACCGTTACATATTGATTTCTTATTTTAAGTGAACTCTCTCTCTCTCTCTCTCTCTCTCTCTCTCTCTCTCTCTCTCTCTCTCTCTCTCTCTCACACACACACACACACACAAAAGGACTTATTCCACTCTACTCATACTTCAGTCTAAAGGTTACAACTTCCATGGCGAGCCATGTTAAAAAAAGAAAAAAAAATTGGTATTATGTCTTTTATTTCTTAAGAACTCTATCTACGAACTTACACCTGTATTTCTCGTCAAATGCCTCGACTAGAGGTCAAATGCCTAGACTAGAAGAAAGGCAAAGAAACAATCTAAAACTTGCACTTCTAGCCTCACTCTTTCTTTCAGACGCTGAGAACTGAACAATTGCAATCTCTCCTTTCTGTGGAGGGAAAGCCTTCACATGGCTATGGGCAAGGGGTTTGCAGATCCATACTCGGTACTGCATTGCCAAGCCTTGAAGAGGTGTGCTCGTGATACTGATGGAACGATATGCATAACGATAGATGTCCAAAGTAAGGGAACTGGATGTGTGAAGGACCAAGAAATGAAATGAGAGGAAAGGCGAAACATGCAAATATGGTAAACAGGAACTTTGTATTAAGAGACTGAAGGGCGAGAGAATTATCAATGGTAAGTATTTAAAATAAGAAACAGATAGTTGAAACTTCAATAAAGTGGAAAAATAAACTGGTATCTACATATATTTCTAGTCAGTGTGCTGAGAAAGAGAGAGAGAGAGAGAGAGAGAGAGAGAGAGAGAGAGAGAGAGAGAGAGAGAGAGAGAAAGAGAGGGGATGTTCAAATATTTCCCACCCTCAATTTGTGATGAAAACTTCAGATGAGAAGAATTTTTCTTTTAAATTTACAAACTTGAATGAAAACAATAATTGTTACATTTTCAATAAAACAATATACCGACTGCTCATATATACTTAAGGGTGTTTTGTTAATCTATGCTTATACTGTACAAAAAGATCACGTTATGAAAAATGAAAAATAATTTTTCAACCCTTCCCTTTTAAAAATTCTACACACTGCCCTCGTGTATTTTATGCATATCAGGACACAAGGTTCTTGCTTTGCTTGCAGATTCCTTGTACCGCAAAAAAATACCATCAATTTTCAAAACTATGCACCAAAGGAACAGCTTCATCAATAATGAAAATGACCGAGTTACCAAAAAACTATACATCAGGCATGAATACTGGATGACTTCTTACCAATATAAATAATTACGAGTAACTGTCTGTTGCCCTGTTCTATACAAAGAAAATAGCTCTAAGGGTAAGCTGCTCATTTTTTTTATAGATACTATACTGGTAACTGTTCGTTTCTTCTCTTCCTCTCAGGCAGGTCTCATAACACCAGTCAGACCAACTCTTTTTTTTTCCTCTATTATAAAAATAGATAATCATTACACATTTCCAAAACAGCTTCTTTCCTCCTGCGACATATCTTTGACATTCTCTTGCTGTTGCTGTTTTTCCTGACGTTCATTAACATTTTCTTAAGAGGAGGATCGATCAGTTTCTTCGTGCAATGCTCCAACTACCCTCATCCCTTTCTCTCTTCTATTCTTCGAGCGAGGACTAGATGAGGGCATCAGTTGACCTGTCCACTGGCCTTTGGCATTAGTTAGCCTGTTGAATTGAGTTGAGTTGAATATAAAATTTATACCAAAGGCCAAGCACTGGAACCTATGAGGTCATATGGCACTGAAAAGGAAATTGACAGTAAAAGTTTTGAAAGGTGTAACACGAGGAAAACTTCGCAGTTGCACTATGAATTATGTGTTAGGAGAGGGTGGAAAATAAGATGAAAAAAGAAAATATGAAAGGAACGAAGGTGGTTGCAGCTACGGACCAATGGCTTGCTACAAAGAACATTAAGTAATGCCTACAGTGCACCGCAAGAGGTCCCTTGCCGGCAATACACCCCTACGGAAATTAGTTAGCCTATTCACTGTCTTTTCCTCTTAAAAGAAAGCAAATAATTGAGCAGCTACCCATGCACCACGGACATATCAAACGCACCACAATCGAGTGCAAGGCACAGCACCGACATGGGTGTTTACGTTCTGGCATTCCTCTCCTTCGTCGGTTGTCGTCGAAGAAATGAGAGAAGCAGCTGATGCAAACGGAATTATCGAAAGCTATGAATATCAACTCGCTCGGCGTCCTTCAAGCCAGACCCTCGGGAACACTTGTTATGACGAAATACGGAATCCAAACCCCCTTTCCCATTTGCTAACAGTCCCATGGCCCCCATCACAGAGTGGTGCTCTTCCTCGTCCTGCCTTCCTTCGCCGCTTTCCCATTTGCCGAGACCAACTAGTCTCTCTCTCTCTCTCTCTCTCTCTCTCTCTCTCTCTCTCTCTCTCTCTCTCATCAACTCCATGAACCTAAAAATTTCTTTACCATCTCTCGGGTACCACGCCTACATCAACATCACATAGAAGAGCCTGCCATACCGTTATTCATTCACAAAATGAAAGCATGGAACAGCAGCAGGCAACCGTACCTTAAAGCATCACAAATAGTAGGGCATTCCCTTAAGGGCACCTCGCATAAATAAAGTCAAAATACGCATAAACTCCAAAGCTTTACGACAGCACTACAGACACACACACACACACACACACACACACCTGCATCTCTCCTCGGAGCCGTTTGTTCACTCGAGAGGGAGCTTCTCGAACCCTCCCCTACGAAGACTTAGCATCCATTTGCAGCGTGACACAAGGATTACCTGTGACCCAGGACCCACTGTGACCCGAGCTCGATGCTGGGAACCCCTCCAGGCTCGGCCTCCTGCCTTCCTCCGGCTAATTTAAGATACGTTTCACGTTAAATTTCACGTCGTCGATTAGTTGAATGGATGGAGCATCGTGGAGGAGATACATGGAGACAACCTACGTAAATACGTTCGAATAAGCTTTAAGCTCTCACATAAAATGCTCGCGCTTTATGGCAAGAGGATTAGACAGGAAGGGATAGCGGAAATCGCATTATTCATCAAGTCATGAAAATGAAGTAATGCACTTCGTAGATACGTAAATGCACAGAAAGTAATATTATTATATATATATATATATATATATATATATACAAATATATTATATATATATATACATATACATATATATATATATATTATATATATATATATATATATATATATATATATATATATATATATATATATAAACACCGTATCGTGTTTATCAGTAATCAGTAGAAGGATCCACAGTAATATTTCGTTCTTTTTTTATCCAGACGAAATATATTTGTATATATTTCCACGAATATATTTCGGCTGGATAAACAAGAATATTG
The DNA here is from genome assembly GCF_015104395.2 of Macrobrachium nipponense. NCBI lineage: Eukaryota > Metazoa > Arthropoda > Malacostraca > Decapoda > Palaemonidae > Macrobrachium > Macrobrachium nipponense. Next base: position 24,577,536 of record NC_087209.1, on the reverse strand, counting down.
TTGTGGATCCTTCTGATATATATATATATATATATATATATATATATATATATATATACATGCTCTTAAAAAAATCACAGCATATGCACGTGACTTCAGTATATAAGCGACTACCAAGAAAACAACAGGCAGTAGTTCAGTACCAAGCGCTTTCTCGTGGTTATTGGCGCTTCATCGGGAATAAGCACGAGAAAGCGCTTGGTACTAAAGTCACGTTCATCTACTGTGATTTGCTGAGGTATATATATATAAATATATATATATATATATATATATATATATATATATATATATATATATATATATATATACACTACACACATTATAAGATTCTTAGTGTGATAAAAATAAATACAACAGTCTTGTAAAGAGAAATAGTTCTAGACCCCGTATCGGTCTGAAATAAACTCAAGTTAAAAATACACCGACCTTCACTGCAGCGCTATAAGAAAATATTCAGTAAGATGTACTTGATTCCTACCATATGTTAGAAATCGTGTCTCAAATCAGAAATAAAGACTTCAGTAGCATGTTTTATCTACCGTAACTTACAATTAAATTCTGTCATTTGATACAAGTAAACTTTACTAATATTTCGCATGAAACTGTTTAAACAACCGAAATGAAACTCATGATTCCTAAACCACCAAATGGGCAATTGATTCTCAAGCTGTTTAAATATGATGGAGTAGTATGCTTTGTCTATCTTATAGCGCTGCTTGAAAGTTTGTAAGTTGCTGTAAAACATATCTCAACGCTCCAGGCTTCAAGTCATTTAGAGGTTGTTCCTACGAAACTGCTAGTTATTACTTCTAAATTTCAATTATTTGCATACACTGACCATCAATGAACATCAATAGAGAGACCTAAATCAATTCTCGAATAGATGATGAGAATTTTGAAATTAAAATCTATTTTTATAACATATGAAGTAAAGTTACAAATGTATTCTATCACCGTTCAGATTAAAACAGACACAGTGCTAATATGCATTATTTATACGAGCAAACATATATATACAGAAATTATATATGATAAATTCGTAAAATAACTAATTCTACGGGTCATAACCAGCCCTGTTTTGCGAGCAGAACTAGATCTGTTTCAGGGCTTCTCATCCCCACCCCCTTCGAAGTGGGGGGAGGGAGGATGAAACCCCTATTATAAACCATCTTAGGGGTCCCCACTATAACCCTGCCAAGTTTCATCCAATCAGACCAGCCGTTTGGCCGTGATTGAATGACAGACGGACGGACAGCCATAATGCCAATAATTATTAAAATAAGATCTTTCAAGAAGTGCACATCTACTACCAAGACGTATAAATGCTAAAAAAAACGTCAAAACATTCACGCAGCCATGCAGAGTTTTTAAAACATTTTGTATAAAATCCAAAATTTGGTTACTGGACCAGCGAGGTTGTCGGCAATAACAAACAAAAAAAGTGTCTAACATTAGTACGAAGGATTCAATTAGTGCTTTATTATATTACTCTCTCTATTTCTCTCTGATCCCTCATTCACGAAATGCATTATTTTCGGCCACATTCATTATTAAATTGGTTGCTTAAAAGCATCCAATGATGCATTTTGCGCAAATACAATTCAAATGACCTATCATACAACCGAGCGATGTAAACAGAACATGGAAATATTCATTGGTTACGTGTACGATCTCACAAAGAGAGAGAGAGAGAGAGAGAGAGAGGAGAGAGAGAGAGAGAGAGTCATATGGTTTTTTAGTTGGCGAGGGCTGTGTGACCTTATAAAAACAAAAAAAAAAAAAAAAAAAAAATGTTCTACCGCATGACAATGAACTCTACATCGGCCAAACACCCCCTCCCCACACACATTATATATATGATATATATATAATATATTATATATATATAGATATATATATATATATATATATAATATATACTAATAGGATATATATATATATATATATATATATTATATAAAACTGGGTGTATGTTTTGATCTCTCTCTCTCTCTCTCTCTCTCTCTCTCTCTCTCTCTCTCTCTCTCTTTCATCATGAGATCCTACAGAAAACCAATGAATATTCATGTGCTGTGTTTACATCGCTCGGTTGTATGATAGGATATCCGGAGTATATTTCAGCAAAATGCATCATGCGATGCTTTTAAGCAGCCAATGTAATAATGAGTGTGGCCCAAAATAATGCATTTCCTGAATGTGGGATCAGAAAGAAATAGATGGAATAACATCATACAGCGCAAACTGAATTCCTCCTACTCATGCTAGACATTCTTTTTGTGTGTTATTGTCGACAACCTCCACTGGGCCAATTTGACGAACCACCAAACTTTAAAAAAAAACCTGAATGGCCCTTCAAAGAAGAAAACTGGACTTAGGGAGACTGCCTTCTCAAGAACCATGATTCTTCAAATGTTCCTGTTACAAGGCCTTCAATAATCATCACACAACACAAGATCAGCCAATGATAGAAAATGACAGCCGGCAGTCTTAGAATACGACTCTCAATAATGTACAACTGACTCATACTGTGTTGCGTTACTTTTCCATTACCCCAGGATTATGTATGAAAAAGACCAAAATATAAAATCCCAGAATGTATTGTTCGCTAAGCCCTAATTACAATGTTTTTAAGAAAATCTAGATGATGGGCTACGCATTTTGAACACACATCTAAATTACAGTATAATCGTCATATCAATTTGTATTATATATATATATATATATATATATATATATATATAATATATATATAATATATATATATATATATATATATATATATATATATATATATATATATATATATCGTAGTATAAACATAGGTAAAAGTAAAAGAGAGAGAATATGACTGAGCCCAAGAGATCATTCACATCATGTTTCCAGTATTTCAAGGAGGAGCTAACGTAACTCAGTTACAAACCTTCCTCCCCTTCCCCCACCGCATCCCCACCCCCTCCAAAAATCATCAAATGAACGAAAGTACAAAAAAACCGAAAATTGCTCCAACCTGGTACGCACATCTGTATCTCACCAACTTCAAGTTTCAAAATTTACCTTAACTCAATGTATTCAAAAAAAAAGAAAGAAAGAAAAAAACTGCGCCGTGTTAACCTTCCAAATAAAAAAAATGAAGGAAAGAAAGAAAAAAAAAGGAATGACGCACTTTTATTACGCTCCCAACTGATATATTATTACCAGCAGAGGTGCAGTGAAGTTTGAACATTGAAATAATGAGAATTTTTTCCCCGCTGTCCGTAATGCGAGTAAATATGCATTTTTGGGCGGCATCAACAACCATCTCTCACATCATCATGGTGGATATGAGGTATTTTATGCTGCCTCTGTAGGTCGCGCAGACGGAAAAAAGGGACGTGTAAATAAATGAGTGAGATATATGCAGCTGGAAAGATGAGCGCGAGACTGGATACGAAAACTTTACTGTAAGTGTCCGTTTTATTTCCTAAGGATGGGGCTGGGGAGGGAGGGTGGGGGAGGGTTGGGGGGGTTGGTTGGATGTAAGGAAGGAAGGAAGGTGGAAAGGCTGAAGCAAGTTTACATGCCATAAAGAGAGAGAGAGAGAGAGAGAGAGAGAGAGAGAGAGAGAGAGAAACATTACCAAATACAAGTTTTACTGATCGAAAGCTATATGGGTGCAAACAAACACATACATACACATACATAATCATACGTGCGTGTACACACACACGCACACGCACATTTCATATATATATATATATATATTATATAATATATATATATATATATATATATATATGCATATGTACGTATCTGTTAAGGATTTACGTATGTGCTTGTGTATGGTAGGAAATGCATGGAATATATATACATACATACGGTCATATATATATATATATATATATATATATATATATATATATATATATATATATATATATATATCTATATATATATACACACACTCATCTTTCATATACAATTTTACTCTAAGCATCCCCTACCCTACACAAGAGAGTCCATGCATCCCCTACATACGAACCAACCGACGGTCAACCTTCCCCGAACGAGGAGCCTCACTGAGCGAGATCAACTCAAAAAGAATTTGTTGTAGCGAGGCCGAATTTGTGTTGAGTTCGCCGTGGTAAAGAGCGCCATGGAAGCGTCCGATGTAGTGTTTGATGGATATTGGATCCTGCTAAAATGGTTTCAGATGTCGGAAAAGAAGGGGAAGACACGAGAGAGGGAGAGAGAGAGAGACGAGAGAGAGAGAGAGAGAGAGAGGCCATCTCCTGTATATTCTAAACTTGATCTAATGCGATTTTCCCCCCGATTTCATATATATATATATATATATATATATATATATATATATATATATATATATATATATATATATAATGTATATATATATATATGATATATTTATATAGATATATATATATATATATATATATATATATATATATATATATATATATATATCTTCTTTCCTAAACCTTCGAATTATATGAAAATATTATTTGAGTTTATTGAACGAAATTTCGATTTTGTTCACTTCTTTCCCGTGCAAGTCATTTCAATCAATTTTGATTCCGGAGAAACTGAAACAATTTCACCCACATCAATTTTCTTTTCCCCTGATAGCGTCCAATTTCTTTTTTTGATAGTCCAAATTAGAAAGGCTCCACATAAAGCGTGCCTTGCGTGGCACACTATACATGGTACGATTTTTTTTTTTTTTTTTTTGGCGGCGTCCCTGCAGCCTCAGATGCCATTTTATTCTGCCCTCTACTTTTCATCCGTTCTCTTGAGCCTCTCCCAACTGTGCTGTTCAACTTCTTCAACTTACTCTTATTGCAATTTAACCTTTTATTTAGGAATTTAAATCATTCTTGCAAGGCTGATGAAGTCTCGTAATGTGACTCGGTGATCTCTAAAATAATAATATAAAATAATAATAATAATACCGTTAAAGAGAATGGCAGAATTAAGAGAGTTGATTTCATATATTGTTTTTTTTTTCTTACAATCCGCTTCTCTGGCTCAGCGATGTTTCCGAGTAACTGTCCAACATTCATATTGGGAATTTTTAAACATTATCAAAATGCTGAAGGTGATCTTTTATTTTATTAAAACAAGATCTCAGGTCCGGGTCAAGTACGGGTCGTAATCAGTGCCGGTATTATTCAGTAGGCGTAGTTCAATTCCAGGCCGGGGTCGTCTTTGGTTTACAGCTGGTGTTGATGCTGGTATAGCTGGTATCACGTAAATAAAAATCCAATTCTTTGGGCCAGCCATAGGAGAGCTGCTAATCAGCTCAGTGGTCTGGTTAAACTGTGATGTAATTACTTGTTGGCGCTGGAACCATGGGCTGACGTCTTCCTTACCCTCCCAATCTCTCAACTATCCATATCCACATGAAGCAAACAAACAAGTTTGCAAGAGGCGGGGGATGTTCTCCCTACCCTCCCATTCCCATACCTTACCTCCCAAGGGCGTACACACAGGTTTGCAAGAGGATGGGGTATGTCTCCCCTACCCTCCCGTTCCCATACCTATACCCCACCCCATCCGGAGCGGACAAACCGGTTTGCAGAGGTTGGGTGGCTGTATCATGTCTCTCCTAGTGTCACCCTCCGGGGGAAGGACAAACTAGATCAGATCCACTGGGATTGTATTATTATAGATATTATTAGCATTAAGAAAGACGAACGATTTCGTTAATTTAGGAAAATAATAACTTTGCAGCAGAAAACGATCCTCACTTATATAATATCCGACGATCAAAATTCCCTACATTCACGTACCAATTACGAACCTACTCAGCATTTTTTTTAACGGATTACGAAAATGATCGACGTCATATCCGCCTAGAAATAGATCACTCCATGAATATTTTACGGCTGATTGGAAGTTCTAATGACCATTTTAATGCAACGATTCTCTCTAAACATTTCAGGATTTTTCTTTCTCCTACTGTTTTTCGTGACAATTTCAGTCTCGATGCAAAATATAAAATTACCCCCCCCAAAAAAAATAAAACTAACAAGGAAACTCTTGTATTAAGAATTATCGCAAGAGAGGTCAATTGAAAACACTTCAACATTTCAGAATTTGTTCATACTGTCATGATGCCTTTTTCAGATAAAATACGAAATGAAAAAAAATAGAAATAAGAAATAAAGAAATAGAAAACGTTTGTATAACAAAATATTGCAATAAAACTTAAGGAAATGGGTAAATCCTATTTCGTCTTGATATCAAAAGGAGTTTACCTAATGCGCTTAAAAAATAAAACAAATAAATAAAAGATAAAAAAAATACGCAAAAGTGTAGTCCCCTGTTCTTACGTCGCTTTTCCGAGTATTCCGAGAGATGAGAGGTCTGACATATCTGATTCAACAGCTTATAATCCTCTTAAGAGGGAAATGCGCCGTTGCTTTTCCCCGTTACTACTGTTCGCGTAACTGCTGCTGTTGTTGCTGTTACTGCTACTGTTGCTGCTGTTTTGTTACGGGTTTTTTCTCCGTTACTACTGTTCGCGTAACCGCTGCTGTTGTTGCTGTTACTGCTACTGTTGCTGCTGTTGTTATTGTTACGGGTGCTTTTCTCCGTTACTACTGTCCGCGTAACTATTGAGCTGTTACAAACTACTGAGGTTAGAGGGCTGCAAATTGATATGTTGATCATCCACCCTCCAATCATCAAACATACCAAGTTGCAGCCCTCTAACCTCAGTAGTTTTAATTTCAGTTAAGGTTAAAGTTAGCGTCTGGTAACTCTATAGGACATGCTACCACCGGGCAGTGGCTGACGTTTCATGAGCTCATACAGAACTATACGAGTACGCTGTACAGAAAACTCGATTGCGCCAAAGAACCTTCTTCGCATTTTTTACTTGTTTACTGTTGTTCCTGCGGCCACAGCTTTAATGTCTCCTGCTTTTACAAGGCTTTTCTGTTCCTAGTGCAGGATTCTTCTTCTTCTTCTTCTTCTTCTCTTCTTCTTCTTCTTCTTCTTCTTCTTCCGTTCGTTTTCTTTTTCGCCCACTTCAGCGCCAAAGGGATAAAGGTATGAAGGCGTCAAGGGCGGCGATCCTAAGCCTCCTCCGGCAGGAAGACACAAGGTCAGGTCATCGAGTAACTTAGTTTTGCATATATATATATATAATATATATATATATATATATATATACACATATATTATATATTAATAATATATATATATATATATATATATATATATATATATATATATATATATATATATATATATATACAGAGAGAGAGAGAGAGAGAGAGAGAGGAGGGGGGGGGGATGGATAGCTGTAATTAGTATAAAAATCTGGTGAATGGTTTGCTTCAGATGGGGTATGGAATACATCGTCAAGATCCTCCCGTTTTCGTCCTAATTTTGACTACAGATGACTCAGAAGAGAGAGAGAGAGAGAGAGAGAGAGAGAGAGAGAGAGAGAGAGAGAGAGCAAATAAAGGCAACAGAGAGCCCTTAAAGGTCTTTAGTTGCATGACACTCATTCTTCCATAGACTTATACTTTATCGCTTCCGCCCCTCCCCACCCTACCCCTAAAAAAAGAGAAGAAACATCTTCAAAATTTCACGTGTAGAATAATAAAAGCTGAAAAATAAAAATAAAACAGAAAACCTTAGAAAAACGGTAAAAAGAAATCAGCAAAAACAAAACAAAGCAGAAAATATGTCTCCCTCTCCCTCCGGGGTCGTTCCGTATGCCCCAATACTTTCTATAACAGTTCCCTCGAATAAAGCTAATCACCATAATAGATAATAGACGATAACAGTAACCGTAACCGATAATGGGGGCAAGAAAGCCATCCTATTCGGCCGGAGATGATCACCCCTATGGCCCAGGAGCCACAGGAAGGAATCTTTCGCCGTGAACGTCTGAGATTTTGAAAGCCATAAAGCAATTCCAACTGCATATAAATGTCGCCTAGGTTTCCCTCGGCACTTGGACCCCTCGAGATGAAGCGCTTGACCCTCCGCCATACTACCCTCTCTTTGCCGGCCTTCATTTCATAATACGGTTGTACGCATACACATGGGTGGGTATATATATATATATATATATATATATATATATATATATATATATATATATATATATATAAACACATACATATAAATCATGTCAATACATACATACATATATAGTACATATATATATATATATATATATATATATATATATAGATATATATATATATATATATTATATATATATATATATAATATATATGTATAGAGAGAGAGAGAGAGAGAGAGAGAGAGAGAGAGAGAGAGAGAGATATTCCTTTTGTATGATAGGCAATTACCAAACAATGATTGTAAGTAATGACAGAAAGACATAATTACTAAACATTCATAAAAATTACTCGTAAATTATTATTAAAAAAAATCAGAATTAGATATATTTTGCACCATAAGTCTCAATAATGAACGAAATCTATCCTTTCCTATTGGGATTGCTCAAAAACAAAATCAATGCACTTCGGTGATACAAATTAATCTCCTGACTGTTAATCATACATTTTCAAAATACAGTATCAAACGATGTGTATAAATCAACTTTGTCATACACTGTATGCATTGTATTTGCACTGAAAAGCTGATGTTTAACAATAAACTAACAGAATGTACAACTAGAAGGCTAACAAACTAATCCATCACCAATATTTTCACGTGGATTAAACGCCAAAATAAAAAACCGGAAAAAATGAGAGGATTAAAGACATATCAATATACATATTTATTATCTCGTTAGTTTACGGTGAAAAGCACTTGATCGCCGATGTTCGGCCGTATCGCAAGTTGTACTGACAGTGATTCAACAAAGAGAGAAAGTGATTTCCTATAACAGGTTATTGACTTTGCTAGATGGTGATGCTGTGGGCCAGATATGTAATGACAGGCGGTGGCGTGGCATTTAACACCCGCCCCCCCCCCCCCCCCAACCCCCGGATATTTTTGTCCACACAAAGCGGAGCGAAACAGATTAAAAACGTCAGACTGCTGTTGTTTAGTAACCAACGGGGAAAAGAAAAAAATGAAATTAATGCCGAAAGAGAGTTGAAACCGTTATTTCTAAATGTGGAAAAGACATATATATATACTATATATATATATATATATATATATATATATATATATATATATATATATCTATTCTAAATGGATCTATACGGTACACACACATTTTACTGTCATACATGTCCTTATGTTATCTGTACCCAACACAACACCCTGAAATGGTTAAGCTGTTAATCCCTAGACCAAACAAGTCCCATACCTCAGGGTCATTCTTCCGAAACGATAAAATAAAATAGGCCGAAAGGCCAGATGTAAGTCAGTAGTCGTTTGGTAATGCCATAAGGCGAAACAGATGTCGCGACAAAATTCAGTAAATGGACGAAGGAAGTCTGCGTATTTTTCACCAGAAATTGACGAACGAGAATCGAAAAAAAAACTCCTTCGGTATGAGGATACCTGCAAGAATCTTATTGATGCCACTAAAGCAATTGTTTTTAACGAATGTATATATATATATATATATATATATATATATATATATATATATATATATATATATATATATATAATAGATATATATATATATATATATATATATATATATATATATATAGATATATATATATATATATATATATATATATATATATATATATATACTATATATATATATATATATACTATATATATATATATAATATTAATATATATAATATTATATATATATATATATATATATATATAGATATACACATATATTATACAGAATATCACCCGTATTTATATTAAACGGTTTAGAAATGTGCATAAATTTATAATGACCGTGACTTCCACAGCATTTTTTTTTTCTAGTTTAACAGTTTTTTTTTAATCTGTTTCTAATATTTCTAACAACTTTCCACAATCGCTGAGTAACAGTAACTTCCTTATCAATAGTAACAGTGAATCATTCTTACATATCAATCAATTCATGCCATAATTACTACAAATTCTTATAAGAATATCCAATAGGGACATCGGAGACATTTGCAAAAACGAAGAACTCTCCCCTGCCTTACGAGAAGAAACTCCGCCTTCACAACCATTCTTTTTATCATCATTAAATCTCTGTATTCCGCACTAATCATCATATTTCTAATTACAATTATCAAGAATAGAAACCTACATTCCTACTAGACTTTTTCCACGTTCCATCATTCGTACTGTTGCTAGATTCACAGCTGCTGGATTATCATTACATACTTAGCAAACAGCTTTTCTACCACCTCTGCCACACTCAAACAGCTATCCCCCGTATTGGTCAGGTATCAGTCTTGTTATATAAATATGTATTATATATATATATATATATATATATATATATATATATATATATATATTATACATATATATATATATATATATATATCTTTCATACGTCCATCAATTCTAATTAATTCCAAACCACTTATATGAAGTAACTGAAATACCCACAACACTCATATCCACTCACTAGCCTCTAACAAGATTCTTAAATTCTTATCTTCAGAAAAATTTCGTATGGGTTTAATAACAATTCTCTTTAGCGTTTGATGGTAAGCGTTGGGATCTCTCTCTCTCTCTCTCTCTCTCATCTCTCTCTCTCTCTCTCTCTCTAAAGATAAAAAGATAAAATACTCATTAGGCACGATACTACTGAAGCACACTTATATACAATACTTATTTAACCCCTGATCTCATAGCTCGGAGCCCTACAGAAATAGGGAAGACTACTCAGGAGAAAACCAGCGTATCTATCTACCCTTACAGACGCATGAATAAACCTCGGGAGAAAAAATGGTTATTTCAAGAAGGTTCATCTATCTCCACTGAGCCACTTAACGATATGAAACCATGAAATGCCCCTCAATCTCGCCCCTCGCCCCCCCCAACCCACTTGATTAGGCTGTCCGGGTTTTGACAAGCACTAGAGATGGAGGAGGGTGTGAGACGTCGCGATCTGCGAAAACAGATCATGGAGGGAAAATAGAGCTTAGGTAAGAAGTGTGAGAAGCCTCACCCCCCGATCTGTGGAAACAGATCATGGAGGGGAAAATAGAGCTTAGGTAAGAATTCAAGAATATCTTTTCTTGTGCATCGCTCAAGAATCTCCCCGCCTACACCTTCATCGGGGAAGAGCTCGCTCATCTAGCTGGTGTGGTTACTTTTAAACATCCATTTGTAAATTAACCAAAAGGGGAACTCAAAGAATTACTAGCATGGCTCCATTAGATTAAGCGAACTTTTAGTATCGAGCGATTTTACACTTTATGGGTTTCTACTTCAATTCCATTCACTATATATATATATATATATATATATATATATATATATATATTTATATATATATATATATATTATATTTAGTAATAAAAGTCCACACTTATGTAAAATGTGTATTAAAGCTACATAAAAGACGGGAGCTTTCGGCCGTACGGCTGATGAGGTCTACTGATCAAGTAGACGAAAGTTCCCGTCTTTTAAGTATTTTTAATACACATTTTACATAAGTGTGGACTTTTATTACTTCAAGATATTCCAGTCACGTTATGGTGTGATATATATATATATATATATATATATACTATATATATATATATATATATATATATATATGTGTGTGTGTGTGTGTGTGTGTGTGTGTGTGTGTGTGTGTATGTGTATACATATATACACGAAAAAAGGAAAACAATTCTGTAAGGGGACACAGCCGACCGTGCAAAACTGGGAGAAAAAATTCCGATGCATGAACCACCACACTTACTGCGAATTAACTGTTTAAAAATATATGGTGCGAAGTAATATATAGTTCAAGATTAGTTTCCAGTACTCTCAACTCAAACTACATTTTTCTGTTTACCAACGCAAAGCACAAAGGGACCGAGTTCTTATTAAGGCAATGAAGCAAGCAAGATCAAAGTTGAAAAGTAAACAGATATCACGAGACTAATTAAACAGATCAGAAGAAATCGAACGCCGTAATTAAACAGTCAAGTAATGAAGCTGCGAACATTTACAGCAACTCGAGAAGACCTTCCAGATTGGATATGAATTTCCAGGAAGTTTCCACATACAAATTATACTGAAGACTGTGGTATAATCAACCTACTTTATGGAAGAGTCATGTGCTAAAAGATGGTATACTGGAAAGTAAAGCATGATGCTATTAAAGTTTCCATTAGGATTACAAAAATTAAAGCTTCCATTAGGATTACAAAAATTAAAGCTTCCATTAGGATTACAAAAATTAAAGCTTCCATTAGGATTACAAAAACTAAAGCTACCATTAGGATTACAAAAACTAGAGCTACCATTACCATTAGGATTACACAAATGGAAGCTTACACTAGGATTACAAAAATTAAAGCTTTCATTAGAATGACAAAATTTTAAGCTTCTATTAATATTACAAATATCTAAAGATTTCAAAAATTAATTAAACCTTCCATTAAGATTACAACAAATTGGTTTCAATTAAGATTTCAAAAATTAAAGCTTCCATTAGGATTACAAAAAATAAAGTTTCCATTTAGATTACAAAATTGAAGCTTTGATTAGGATTATAAAAATTAAAGTTGCATTAATATTTTAAAAATTAAAGTTTCCATTAACAAAATTAAGGCTTCCATTGGGATAACAAAAATCAAAGCTTCCATCAAGATGACAAATATTAAGTTTTCCAAGAAGATTACAAAAACTAAAGCTTCCATTAAGATAACAAAAAACTAAAGCTTCCATTAAGATTACTAAACTTAAAGTTTCTATTAAGATAAAAAAAATTGAAGCTTCCATTAAACTGAAGAAAATTAAATCCTCCATTGGGATTATATGAACGCTTCCGTTATGATAAAAAAAATAGCTTTCGTTAGGATTACAAAATTAGAGCTTCCATTAGGATTACAAAAAGTAAAGCTTCCATTAGGATTAAAAAAATTTCCGTTAGAACTAAAAGAAAATAAAGCTTTTGTTAGAATTTAAAACAATTAGAGCTTCCATTAGGATTGCAAAAATTTAAACTTCCATTAGGTTGAAAAATTAAAGCTTTCATTACTATTACAAAAATTAAAGCTTCCATTAGGATTAAAAAAACTTTAAGCTTCTATCAGGATTAAAAAACTTAAAGCGTCCATTAGGATTACAACTATTAAAGCTTCCTAGGAGATTATAACAATTAAAGTTTCCATTTGGATTAAAAAAATCAAATCTACAATTACGATCATAAAAATAATTTTCCATTAGGATTAATACATTAAAGCTTTCATTAGGATTACAAAGATTAAAGATTCCATTAGGATTACAAAAATAACAGCTTTCTCAAGGATTACAAAAATTAAAGTTTCCAATGGAATTATACAAATGAAACTTTCCATTAGGATTACAAAAATTAAAGCTTAAATTAGGATTACAAACATTAAAGTATCCATTGGTAGTTACAAAATTAAGGTTCCATGAAGATTCCAAATGAAAGCTTCCATTAGGATTACAAAAATGAAAGATTCCATTTGTATTACAAAATAATGACAGGCAACACGTCCCGAGATGTAAGGAAGATTTATATTGCATAAACGAGGAGAACTTCAAATAAATACTTTATCAATAAAAGAAACCTCTGCTCAATTTTAAACGAGGAAAAAATATCATAAAATCGAGATTTTTTTTCTTAATCCAGAATTCAACTAAAAAGAAATACAAAAAGCCCGATGTCATGAAATATCAAAGATACAGGAAAAACATGAAAGAAGTTAGTGAAGCATTGTAAATCTCCGTTATTGAAAAAGAAAAAAAAAATGCTCACATGGTGTAGAAAGCTCATCCGATTATCTTCTTACAACCGAGAGCTTTGCTATATTCATTAACTACAGAGTATCGCTGGCTGGTCTGACGTATCAAAAAGAAAAAAAATAGGGAGATGATAAATGAAAATTCCATTTTAATGATTAAATACAAATGTGTAAATTTGTAGCATATACTCTTCAGTAACACGTTCAAAAATTTTCATGAATTACACAGGTATACTACATAGGTCATACTTATGTATGTATATAGATATTTGTATATGTATATGTATGTATGCATATATAAAACATATATATGTATATATATAAAATAATAAATATAATATAATTATATATATAGTATATACATAATACTACATATATATATATAATATAATTTATACACACGTATGTATGTTATGTATGTATATATATATCACATTACCACAGGTGATAAATAACAGAGACGGGGTGTAGTAGGTCTTGATCGGTTTCGACTTCATTTCCAAGCCTTTGCCAATGGCCTGGAAATAAAATCGAAACCGGTCAGGACCAACACCCCGTCTCTATTTTTCATCTGTGGTAAGATGTGACAAACGACGAATCACGGGCTAAGCTAAAGTGATTGTATAATATATAATATATATAATATATATATATATATATATATATATATATATATATATATACACTATAATACACACATATGTATGTGTATCTGTGTGTGGTGTGTGAGTCGATTAGTGAGTGTGGAAAATTATACACAAAATACAAGTGGAGGATAGCCTAATGCACTAAAAAAACATACAAGAGAAAACGCCGTACTTAAGTGACAATCGTGACCCACGACCATGAGCGTCTAAGCATCCGTAAAGGTGCCCGAATGGAGAGGTCATTTGGCCGATTTTCCAAATGCCGACAAATTCAAATCGTCCCCAAAGGAGTCATTTACACTTGCTTCGGGAACCACTGAACTGCACCCGGCTGACCTTCGGAGGGACATCAATCAATGACAGCAGTTAGGGTTGGTCGTTTAACAGTTTGCGTCAATAGAGTTCATTTAATAGTAAAGATCAGTGTTTTTTTTTTTTTTTTTTTTTTTAACTTTTCTTCCTGCGACCCTTTGCAAAAATTGCATTCTGTACAGCGACCCAGTACGACAATGTGTAATAAATCAGATACAATGTACGAATTATGTTCTTTATTATGAATGACACGTGATAATTACATAGTTTTGGATAGAACCTATTTATTAAATGACATTCTATTTTTAGGAAGAATATAGAAAATTAAAGATATACTGTGCACAAAAGCCTGGCAAAAAGGGCACAGTAAACAATATTTTGCATTTTTCATTTAATGAGGAGGATTTGCTTGTTTTTCTTAAGCAGTTTATTCTAGTTAAAAACACAAGAAAACAAATGCAACGCGCACATTTGGTCTGGTGTTTAGCCTCTTTCCTATCTTTGGCTTTTATATGGATAAATGACTAATGAGTACGGTAAGATTGTTCCTCTCACTTGCTTCATTTTGTGGATATTTTTCTGTCTGTTGTGACCCATTTTACTTATCTTGCGACCTACTAATATGTCGAGAACCGTAGTTTCAAAGAGCCTGATATGGAGTATTGTTGGCGCTATATTGATGCAGAAGGAAAATCTTGTAAAATATGTGATGGAGCCACTTAAACATACAAAGCAACATTATATTTAGGAATGTATTGAATTATCGGAATTTAGAGATTCTCAAATTAACGTTGCAACCTATCAAGTTACGTTATTTTTTTTATAATGATGCTTGTCGTAGGTGTGTTCAAAAGTTTACCAACTTTTATGGAAAAGATGATTGCAATGTAATGTATATTGAACAGAATGTACTTTTTGTTTGTGGGTATATTAGCATGCTAATACACAGTTTGATGGCAATTACTATGTCAACAAAAATGAATTTACATGATAAATTTAGTATATTTACAGTTTAATTTACAAGATAAATTTAGTATAGTTACAGTTTAATGACTCAAATAAATGGATATAAAAATAAATCCATTATGATACGAGAAAACTCGAAGGACAATAATAAATCAAAAAGTTTTTCTCCAGTTTTATCTTCACCTTTATTAAAATTTATAATGGAAACTGTACGATTCGTCAGTGTCCGTTTATAAGATATCTAAATATAATAAGACCAACCTCTTTTTTTTTTATCCCATTATACATACGATTTTTACGAAAACAAACATCGATGTTACTATATGAATAATACTCACAACCATATACGACATATACCTACATATCTTCAACGTCAAGCCGTTTTCCCATACAGGGGCACCTGTTCATAACAACTCATGTACCGCCACATCCATACTTTTAACAGCTGCATCGCGGATGAACCCTAGATGTAGACAACTTCCACAATGCTAATCGCTTAAACGCTACACGGAGGTTGTATAAGAAATCTATCCGACAGCTACACAAGGTACAATTCATTTCTATCTCACATTTTATTTCCTGAGTATCAAGGTCTTCCTTTCGTCCACTGAACTCACTCTAGTCTCCTCTTCTTCCTACTGAGACTTTACAATTAAACACTGTCGCCCAAGATTCTTTCCACATGAATGAACCATCTCAAAGCACGTTGATACATCTTTTCAAGTACATTACCCTTTCAATTTCTTCTATGGGTCTCTACATTTCTCATGCTCTTGATTCTTCTTATGGCACATACACAGCAGATACAAATCATTTTTCACCAGCTTCAACTGTAGAGGAGAGTTGGTTGAACGTTCCGCTTTTACATAACCCCCTGCTTTTACATAAACACTAGGAGTTTCTTGCCTGTATTTTGCACATCTTTGCATGTTCCCACCAATGTCTGATTCTCTCTCTCTCTCTCTCTCTCTCTCTCTCTCTCTCTCTCTATCTCTCTTCTCTCTCTCTCTCTCTCTCTCTCATCTCTCTCTCAAACTCTAATTGACTTTATATCATCAATACTCATTTTCACTAGCAATCTCAAAATTTCCACTAAACCCTTCCATCTAAGAAATTCATCCAAATTGAACAAATTTTCATAGTGTATTTACAAAATGGTCTTAAAGGTGACAATTATTCTCCACACTAATATATGCAAATATCACGTATGGGGTTTTGTGTGTGTATGGATGTTTGTATACACACACACACACACACACACACACAACACACACACACACACATATATATATATATATATATATATATATATATTATATATATATATATATAGTATGATATATATATATATATATATATATATGTGTGTGTGTGTGTGTGTGTGTGTGTATGTATATATATAATATATATATATATATATATATATATATATATAATATCTGTGTGTGTGTGGGTGTGTGTGTGTGTGTGTGTGTGTATGTGTATTTATCACAAGGTTGGAATCGCAATTTTTTTTTTTTATTTCTATTGATTTTACTTAACTCTCCATATTTAGTACAAAACCAGTACAAAAAATATTCCCTTTCGAGAGATATGCAAACTTGATTGAGATATTAATACAGAGGAGACACCTTCAAGCACAGAATTTAATTATAACGTCAACCTTTGAAGCAAAAAATGCTCCCTGTGATCTCTCTACGACGATATATTTAGCAGCACATGGATAAAATCATTTCATGCCACTGCAAATAGCTTACTTCAGTGACCATCCTTAAATAACCTACCATCGAAGATTAAGACACACGAGTGAACTGCAATTTACTAAATTCATTAAAACCGACGCCATCAAGCAAACAAAGGCGACCACCGAATTCTACCAGTAAATTCCCACCTCCGGAAAAAAAGGGGGAAAAAAAGAAAGGGGTATCCACAGAAACTGAATGTAAAATACGCGGTTGAAATGAAACCAACGAACAATGTTACACCGAGAGGAAGAACTCAATTCCAGCCGCATTTAACCTTTGAAAGGGTTTCAAATCCCCGCCCCAAACACCTGAATTATTCCGAACAAAATATTCGAACCCGCTCGACATTCATGAGCTTAATGAATAAAAAACCTGCGAATAAAAACCAGGACACGGTTTGAAATACGGCGGAGCCTTATTCTCCGTAAATCCATCTACTAAAATGGGGACAAGAGGGAATCGGGCAGAGAGGGGGGAGGGGGAGGGGGTGAAATGGAAGGGGTTAAAAAAGGGGGAATGACTTTTGATTCGGATCGCGCGTGTATAAGCGACACCGGTATTCCCCACCGTTGAAAAATTTCGCACAAAACCGTTCGCCGGGACAATACCATCGGGAGTCTGTTACCTATTATTGTAACTGAATCTATTAATCTGAAATATAACAACATTTCACGCGGCTCTTTGGCCCGTAAACAACAGTTCATACGAGCTATGCATATGCCATAAACATTATGATCATCCATAAGGCTTGCAATGGATTTGCGAAATAATTGCAACTAACAAGTTTGCGATATTAAATGGGTCAATTTTCGTTTGGACGCGCCTGACATACCTCCTGCCCTGCCGCCCTCCCTCCTATGGGGGGGACCGGTATACATTCACTCCCGATGTAATTGCATTTCAAACGATTCTGAACTCTGAGAGTTATACGCGTTTGGCCATAGGGACCCCTCTCGCACCTTCCTTCTAACGGAAGTAGCAGTTACTATTCCGTTTTCAAATTATATTTTTGAAGGAACATACTAGTTAATGCCTTCATTTACTACAGACAAAGGAAAAAAGGCACGGCGTGATCCAACCTCCAGCTTACTTGGGGGCGTGTGCTAGAATCTGCGTTCAGATAGCGCGGTGTTTCACCAATGAAAATTAAAATGCGCTATGCATTATTATAAATCATTTTTATGAGTTAACATGCACATTATTTATCTTTTTAACATTTTCATTCTAATAAATCATAAATGTCCTATCCTGAAATTCCTGTACCTTTAACGCAACGTGAAACACCTTTTTGAGACCTTCATAGGTTTTTCCTTAGGGCTTTCCTTACCCTCCAGCAAGAACAACTGCACCAAGAGCAACATCAACAAAGTAGTTTGTAGGCTTACTCCCCGAGTGAGTGAAAACAGCCTATAACCGAATACGAAACAAGTCACTCTCTTTAAAGAAGGAAGGTTGCAGAAATCTGGGAAAAGGAAGCCGACAGTGAATTGCAATGCATGGCTATTTTTTAGTTGGAAGATAAGAAAGACGGCATAAGATTATCCTTTCACGAAAGAAGCAAAGGAGCATTTCTCAGAGGATACATCTTCCTTTAGCTAATAGGCGTTTTCCCTTCGGAAAGAGTGGTTCGATAGTTTTTTTTATTTTATTTTTTTATTTTTTTTTGGGGGGGTGGGGGTGGGGTGGGGGGGGGGGTGGGGGGGGGGTGGGGAGGTACATCTGATAATAGGGATGAAACTGTGTGACTTACGCTTTCGCCCACACAGTTGTAGATATACCACTGGAAAGGCTTCAACTGCCATAAACTGTCTCAAGTTCCACCAGTGACGTAAGGAATATATTTTAACAAAATACCGAGGTGAACTGCAGATATTTTCAAAAACTTTTAAATTCCCCGGTAAAGAAATCTAACTTGTATGGAAAATACTGTAATCCATAAGGCTGAAATAAACCGGAAATTCCTAACACTTCCCAAAATATGAAGGAAATGCGATTAAAACAAAGCCTCCAAAGGAATCCCTTCGCCGGAGTAAAAGAATTAACGTAATGAAAGGAACTGAAACGACTGCGCTCGAGGTGAGAGTGAAGAGCGATAAAACAATAAACGAAATTTAGAAGCAGCAAACGGCATTACAAATCATGGCCGGTAAAAAAGAAAGATAACGAGATAGCCAGGGCAATAAAAGTGGGAATTCAGGACGTTTTGTAAAATGGAAAGAAATGGACCCGCGAGGACGTAAAGGAAGAGTCGGCATTTAATCCGAACGCAAGGAGAAAGAAATAACAGATGATCAAATTATGGAAGGCGAGCTGGAACTGGGGTTACTTGTGAGCAATGCGGCCTGGCCTGAAGTAGAGGTTTTCGAAACCCAAAATAACAAAGCGAAATGAAGGCACTGGTGGTCTTGCGAATTCTGGACTACGTTGGGATAAAGGTCACTTGCGAGAGGAAACGTTAAAGAAATGAAAGTATGGACTATTTATCCTGTTTGTGCCAAATTTACGGGAAGCATACACCGACTTCGTTGCACTCGAAGTAACATTATAGAATAGAATTTAGAATTTAGGCCAAGGGCCAAGCGCTGGGACCTATGAAACAGACATTAAAAGTAAAAAGGTTGGAAAGGTGTAACATGAGGAAAACATCCCAGTTGCACTATGAATCAGTTGTTAGGATAGGGTGGAAATTAAGATGGAAGAAAGAGAATATGAACGGAGGGACAGTAAAAGTAATGAAAGGGGTTGTAGCTAAGAGCCAAAGGACGCTGCAAATATCCTTAAGTAATGTCTGCAATAAACCGCATGAGGCGCACTGCCGGCACTTCTAGGCAATAGGTGTGTTTGTTAGTATGGTGTTTTTACGTTGCATGGAACCAGTGGTTATTCAGGAACGGGACCAACGGCTTTACGTGACTTCCGAACCACGTCGAGAGTGAATTTCTGTCACCAGAAATACACATCTCTCACTCCTCAATGGAATGCCCGAGAATCAAACTCACCGTCACCGAGGTGGCAAACCAACGCCATACCGACCACGCCACCGAGGCGCTTAGCCAATATTATGGAACGAGAATAACAGTATTATTGCCAATGTTTAAGAATATATCATGAAGAAAAACTTGAAAGAATCTATATTAAAAAACAAAATTAGATACTGAACTCTGTGTATTCAAAAAGATCCCTGTGACAAAATATATAAATAAGGAAGTCTTACATATGAGAATGAAAGCATGAAGTCTATCGTAAGACACTACGTGGAGCGCCGGATACTCACTACTTCCTTGGCACAAATCGCTGAAGGGAGTACACAGGGTCCATACTTGGCTATTTACGACATTGCCGGACTACTGAGCGGTTACCATCCTAGGGTCGAAAGAGACCACCCAAACGAGGAGATAAACATCAGTTTCGACTTTCCTTCGTAATGTTTTTCAGCTTCGTCACACGTTCTCTATGCACTTCCGGCTCTAAATCCCTTAGGATACTTTACAGTAAGTTACATTATAACTCTGATATTTAAAATAATAATGATAAGGTTAAAGAAGGGTGAAACGGCGATAGGAAAACGATTGGATTGTACAGCTTTGACAGGATATAAAACAGATCACACGTCTAGAGGCATTTGATACCTCTTTCTCCCTATAAACACATACTCACAAACACAACCCCCCTTCCCCCGAACCCCCACATACACAAACACAAACAGATTGTTAGTCTCTTGCTTACAAGGCTCTTGGAAAATAATACATAGTTTTAACACACGGAAACTTCCAGGTCTCTCTGTGTGATAAGCAATCCCTATTACCGATAAAAAAAGTTCTTAGGTTTATAATTATAGAAGTAATCTATTTACAAGCAATGTGATCTATGGAGTCATTAAAGTTTAAAACAGGTGACGAGTTCATGAAATATCATCTTGGTTTGATTTTGAAAGAGTAAACACTGAAAGGTAAACAATGACTTCTAAAAAATAAAACTGCTTGATTTACTTGCCTACAACTACCCTTGAAGTATTTACGTAATGTATAACTGCATAACAGAGAAATATTCAGTTTTAATACTCTACTGAAAAGACACCATAAAAAAAGTCATTCATATGAGCTGTATCTCTTGAAATTAAAATACTTCACGCTCCTGATGACCTCCCTGAGATCCGCAATACCGCCCGGAAATCGGATCAAAATTACCCGGAAAATGCCAGGGCAATTCAAGCATGACACCTTCCCCTTCCCTTCCCCTTCCCCCATCCCAATCACAAGACCCACACCTCCCCCAACCCACCCTAACCACCCCCCTCCCCTAAAACAAGCCCAGAAGGTTCGCCGTTATATCAGGGCAAAATCTCCAATAAATATTGCGCCCTGAGCACTCTCCAATATCTCAGCACCTTTTTCGAATCATTACACGGAACGCACAGGCGCTTTATGTGGCGTGAGAGAAATATGATCGAAGCAAAACCCACCTTCTTCATTCATGGTTTAACGAGACGCCATTTCACTAAATATCTCTGTGGGAGTTCGCACTGTCTCGCTGTGCTTTTCTTTTTTTATATATATATAAGAATAGTGATACAGTCTATGCACTTCCTTGAGAACAATTATATACCAACAACAACAAGAGGCAAAACATTAATATCCTTATGCATCTAAGTGGAGCATTTGGTATACTTCGCTTGTTTGACTACCTACTTACCGGTTGAGAGGACCATTGTATTTTTTTTTTAACTTTCACTTATATTGTTGGTAGTTGTCCCACTTTGTAATTTATTCCTGATTTTCCTCTTGACCTGTATATAACATCTACAGCCATCAGTTCTTATGTTTGCCAGCCACTATTCTTAACTTTGAAAATCAAGGACATGGCTGATTTTTCCCTTTGGTTCCAGACCTGTCCTTCACAAAGGCGAGCTAATTATCACATAAGACTAATTTACTAATTTTATCTTTCATAAGATCTATGGTAGTTTGTACTGCCATCATTACGCAGTTTCGAAAGTAAAATGTTGCAGCTTTTGCAATTAATCTCAACAGACTGGAATGATAAAATTCCTCTAAGGTAGCATGAATATAGTAGGTAACCTCATCACGAGTTCTGCCCAGAACTGGAGATTTAACCAGCAAATACCTCATTGTCACTGGGACCAATGAGTTGTCATATATTGGCTGGTATCTACCAGTCATCAAGTTTCAATATACAAGATGAGTGTGCCCTAATCACAGTCAGCAGTCTCCCTTTTTCTGAGTTTATTTACATACTTCCAAGATAATACGCGTTACTCCTGCGTTTTATTTTGGCTTACAAAGTCCAAACGCAGTTATTACGCTTAACAAGCAGACTTCCTGATAAAAAACAAAATTAAAATACTCCCACATTATGTTTTAATAATAATTTACTTTACATTTTTTTTATATTTATTCATTATTTTTTTTAAGTGACCTCATCTTTATGTGTTTCTCAATCCCTTCTGTTACTTCTTTCTAATTAGTGAACACAATATTTTTTGGAAGCTTAAAACGCAAGTCAATGTTCCCAGTGGGCTTGTTCCAGACGAAGAAGGTTCATCTTGTGAATAATAAGAAGAACATCATAACGTATCACCTATCGCTTGCTAGGCCTCTTCACTTCTCAACAAAATCACATAATCTGGTTCCCCTAAAATTTTGATTTTTATTTCTGCACATTTTATAACGTAGAAAACCTAAAATTGCCCCTAAATTGCCAAAACCAATGGATTCGTTGAGATAAGGACCTAAATATTTTTGTCAACCAAAAGTGGTAAAACTGCATTTTTTTTTTTTTTTTTTTTTTTTTTTGCAATGGCTATTTCCTCACTACCAGAACAAATTCTAAATAATTGTTAGGATTGTAAAAGAAGAGCACTTCCACATGAAATTCTACTACAACGACCCCGAATCCAAACCTATTATTTAGATTTGGAGCAATCTGCCAATGGTAAATCAACAACATTATGCTCTGAAACATGTTCCATAAAAAATGAACGAAAAAATAGTCCAAGCCATAAATACATACGGTTTGGAATTCAGCTAGTCCTTCAGACCCACCATACCAAGAAAGTGGAACTTTCTGGCTTTCTCGGGAAAAGGATTTCCAATTAATAATTTTTCAGTTTTTTTTTTTTTTTTTTTTTTTTTTTGTTTTTTTTTTTTTTTTTTTTTTTTTTTTTTTTTTTTTTTTTTTTTTTTTAGCAGAAGTCAAGTCCATATAGGTCTCATCACTTTAAAAAAAAAAACATCTTCGAAATTCAACGATTCTATAGTAGCCTTAATTTAAAAACCAAATCCTTAGAAATAGAACCAATTTCTTTGTTTCCTCCACCCACACACTGGTATCAAAAGACAAGAAAGCAGAACATTATCAATAACTCAAAAGTTGTTACTTTTATCTCACATTACAATTTGCCTTATACGAAATTATCCACCTTTAATAAAGCGTTCAACATATTTGTCAGTGCACTATACTTATGGCACTGTATAAAAATATCAAAACGTATTTTAATGGACAATCTTCCAAGACAGACAGATACCAGTCATAAGATAAGTATAATCTTCGCTACTTTTTTCCACCCAATGAAGTAAAAAAAAAAAAATTGGAATATCATTTCTTAAAATAAAGCCACGGACGATTTCTTCGAGGTCTTCAAAGCTTATCGGCTAATAAATTCACATAAAACTCCACCTGAAAATAAAGATAAAAAGAGGACTTAGAGGGAGAGAGAAAGAGGGAGACGGAGAGGAGGAGGAGGAGGAGGGAGTAGGGAGAGGGGGAGGAAGGGCGGCAGGGTTGCGAAGGAAAGAAAACCCATGTCCAAGAAAAACACTCCACCTTGGACCAAGTTTGTGATGAGGGAGCCAAAGGGTCCATTCACTTGTATTTGTTCAATTATAACTTTTCCAAAGATTCAATTTCGGAGGGTTTAATCTGAAATTAAGCACACCTAAAAGCTCCATAGTTTTTTTTTTCTTTCTTTCTTCTCTTTTTCTTCCTCTTCTTTACGGGACTCTATGATGTTCTTTTGGTAAAGATGGCAATGGTTCTTAAATCCTTAAAAGTACGACTTGGATAGGCTCAGGTCTGCCGGGAGACAAGGACGCGCTGGATATGGGAAGACGCTTCCTGGAAAAAGGGTGACGGAGATTCGGGGTGGGAGTGGGGGTGGGGGTGGGGTGGGGGTGGGGGGTGGGGATGGGGGGGGATGGTGGGGTGGGATAAAATAGTGGAAGGGTTATGGAGAAAGATAATGGGGGAGGGGGAGGAACGAGAAGCCGAGTTTCTCAGTGGCGACTAGTTATTTAGGTTTGTTTATGGAAGCGAAGTTGATTTGGAAAATTGAATCTCTGTCTTTCCCGCTGGGGGATTTCCCGTTAGTCTCCCCTACCCCCCGCCCCCCATCTCAAAATATCTATTTTATTTTATTTTTACTTTTCAAGCAAATAATGCAAGTTAAACGAAAGGCAGTACTACAGGAAGATACAGGTTAAAGAGGTCTTAAAGAGAAAACGGAAAGACTGTTTTCTATATTCTTATCTATTATATACAATAACCTGATTTGAACAAATTATTTTAGCAAGTTTTTATGATACTATGCCTTTTATATTTGTATACCCGCTTGAGAGAGAGAGAGAGAGAGAGAGAGAGAGAGAGAGAGAGAGAGAGAGAGAGAGACAAACTTTTGTTGGAGAACACAAAGTCTACCGTTAATTTTTGACCGAACAACTTTTATTAACGAAGATAAAGCAATTATATATTTAAATGCCGTCCCTGATTCTTCCAGTGAAAACACTAATAGGCTGTGATCAAAGAGAGGCAACTTTGGCATTAACATTCTTAGCCTGAATTTAAGTCAGCTCTTTTTTCACCTTTATTTTTTTTTCTTTTTTCATCTTTTTGCATAGATGGAACTTCACCTTTAAGAAAAGATGGGAGTAGGAGAGATGAAGACGCTATCTCAAAAAACCTTGGATGGGTGCAATTCACTACATCATCACTTATTTATCTTTTTAAATTTTCCTCCTCTCTTGTAATATGAAAATTAAGCATATTTCTTTGTTTTAAATGATTCTCTCTCTCTCTCTCTCTCTCTCTCTCTCTCTCTCTCTCTCTCTCTCTCTCTCTCTCTCTCTCATCAGTCATTTTAAAATGATGCAGGCTTCTATCGCGTGAGATATTCTAAGTCCCATTTCTTAAGTTACACAAGAAGGAGAGAAAACTTGTCTCCTATGCATTGAAATGAACGTGATTATCACTTGAAATCTCTGCTAAACTTTCCCTATAAAATTCTACATATATTCAACACTGGACGGCAAAAAAAAAAAAAAAAAAAAAAAAAAAAAAAAAAAAAAAAAAACACGTAACTCTACAGTATCTTACAAGGTGAGCGTAACAAAATAGAATATAAAAAGAGAATAAAGTTTGAATGCAGATAAGATGAGATGAGATTAAGAAGAGGGGGAAAAATGTAAAATATAAATATGAAGACGACACTTTTGTGCAGACATGATCTTCTGCTGGATGAAAAAAAAAATGATAACGTATTCTGACATCTCTTTCGAGATTTAGCGAGAAACAAAAGGCAGGGGTTAAAATAAGCTATCATAAAGACAACCAAAAAGTAGAGGAAACTTGCTGAAACCTGAAAAATAAAAACAATGCAAGAGTCGGGTATTAACAGACAAAAAGACAAGAAAAAACAATTAAGTCACATGAAGGGTTACATTTGATCAACAGCAAAAAAAAAAAACATAAATGAAACTAACTATAAAAAGGATATGACCTTAAAACTAAATAATGATAACGCATAAATATCAAATCAAAACACGAATAGATCGATACAAGAAAAAAAAGTAAAAAATTAATCGGTTTTTTGCCCAGCGTATAACGCTGTATGAAACTCAGCCACGGTCCATGAAACTCTCAGCCGCGGCCCAAGAAACTTACAGCCACGTTTCGGTGGTGGCCTGTGTTGTTGGCTGGTTTAGCGGTGCCAGACGAACGATCATGACTAACTTTAATCGTAAATAACATAAAAAACTACTGGAGCTAGAGGTGCTGCAATTTGGTAAGTTTGGTAATTGGAGGGTGGATAAGCAACATACCAATTTGCAGCGCTCTGGCCTCAGTGGTTTCTAAGATCTGAAGGCGGACAGCAAAAGAGCGGACGCACAGACAAATAGCCATCTCAGCAGTTTCCTTTTACAGAAAACTAATAAGTTCACCGACGAAACATTCAAATGCCACAATAACGAACGGTTATATGGGTATGAACAAATTTTTTAAAACTCAGTACATTTCTGGATATTAGAGATTATAAAAAATTCAGTACCTTTCGAAAACTGCCATGAAGCAATGTTTAACTGTCATACCAACTAATGATTTTACGGAAATTAAAATATTATCAAAAATGCAATACCTTTCAAAAGAATGTTGTCAATTAATTGAATCTATATTATTATCTATATACAGTGAATACTAGTTAAACTGCCTCTCACAATATGTTTATTACATATATTTCACCCAAATTCATACGTAAACCAATTTAATGCATAATTTGATCATTTTTGTCATGACTTTAAAAATGCAGATGTTATTTCGATAATTACATTCTCCTGGTGAAATTAGCTAACTGTCTTTGTTTTTCTCTATAATTATCATTACAGTTGTATAAGTAGTTTTCACAAAGTCCACAAATATATATTTACAAGAGATGTTACTTCAAGTAGGAAATTACTGATAAACGCAAGATTTTATTATTTCTAGTCATTCATTTTATTTCCTTTGAGCAACAAACGAATAACATAATATTTCAAACAAACTACTTTTCTTTTTTCCAACTTTGAACTGAAAGCAAACAAGGCATGATCCGACTTCTAGCTTACTCTGGAAGCGTTCAAGATTTCCCCCTCACGCATTAGTTATAAACATGATATTCCTAACTTTTAGCGTGAATTGAAGCCTGTTAAAATCTAGTCAAATAGAGCCTCGTTTCACCAACGAAAATAAAGAAAAAAATTATATTTTATTAGAAATATAATTTCTAATAAAATATAAACACCTTTTCCAGACACTTTTAGGCTCATCTATATACCTTTCTTATCCTCTCAATAAGAACCACTACAAAGTGGTTTGAAGGCTTACTCTCCGACTAAGCAAAAACTATTATTATTTTTTACAATAATAACAGGGCTTAAGTGGCAATGACTGCCTCCTCCTTTTCCTCCTCTGGGAACACCGCACCGAATACTCGTAGCGAGTAGGTCACTCAACTTAAAGATTCAAGTCCAAAGTGTTTCTTCACCTGCTGGTGCCAGTTTCACGTCAGGCGCCTTCAAGAGTTCCTTTGAGGTAAAGGAAGAAATACCCT
>NC_087209.1:24517141-24547141 GCF_015104395.2 Macrobrachium nipponense | reverse complement strand
TAATATAATATATATATTATTATCTATAATATATATATATATATATATATATATATTTATTATACATATATAACCATATATATATATATACACACACACACACACACACATATATATATATATATATTATATATATATATATATATATATATATATATATATATATGTGTGTGTATATGTGTGTGTGTGTGTGTACTATATACATGACTGGTAAAAAGGTTCTGTTACAACAGAATTCCATCTAATAAAAGGAGCCCATAAAAATACCTAAATATAGAGAAAAAAGTACTATATTTCAGAGACTGCTGTCTCTCTCTCTTCAGGTATATGGATGAGAAAAGTTTACAGAAAAGGTGGTATTTATACCCAGAGATCCATCCACAGGTAAGCCAATTTAGGGTCACCCTGATTGATAAAGCTTCCTTTAATCTTCTTAAGCGTTGGTTGAATGAAAACCTTGTCGATCACATCTGAATCCATGCTCCTTTTGAGATGTTCATTACTGCCTCTCTTTTATTAAGGCCGATTCCATCATTTGACTCTTGTACCGGCAGTTGCTGCTATAAATTATACGTGACAAATTCCAGTTTATTCTATGGTTATGTTCATTTATATGGTTGAAAATAGCTAAGTTCTGTTGGTTTAACTTGCTGTTTTAGCGTGTCTAGGCCGTAATCAGCAGTTTCTATATTGAACGTATTTAGAGAGAGAGAGAGAGAGAGAGAGAGAGAGAGAGAGAGAGAGAGAGAGAGAGAGAGAGAGAGAGAGAGAGAGAGAGTCATATTTTATATATATGTCCTACGGCCAATTGTTCAGTGCCGTAAGCGGCAGCATCATAATTTTAATGCAGATGTCAATTTCATTCCATATTATCTAAAAGATTATCATGTGTGTTTACGGATTTCATTCAGAATTTTTATTTCTTGATATGCTTATATTTTCGATCACGAAAAAACGTAGTAGAGTTTGTCAACAACTGGAACATTACCAGTTTTAACCCTTCAACTTAAAAATTGCACATTTTCGCTAAACATTATTTCACATGTGAAATAGGTAAAAAATATTCAAAAGCTTGTAAGCTATTACGGCCTACTGAAATAAACACACACACTTCTAAAGGACAGCTCAAGAAGCAAGAGCCCGTGCTTCAGTATTGTGGGAATATATTAGCCGCAACATTATAAAATGAAATCTAGAGGGACAAAAGAAAAGATAAATTTGTAGTTTATAACGAAAAATTAGTTCGAACAAAACTTTGTTCCACATACTCACAAACCCATAAAACGGATTAACAGTGCATACCCAAAGTACACATTCGATTCGTTGCACCATTCACAGCCTATTAATTAGAGCAACTATTAAAAGCATGGTCTCCTACAACAGTATACCACGTATCCTTCATAACACTCAAGACAAAATACATACTATCCTTTACTACTCTTGGTATAACTAACATGCTGTACGCATGAAACACAAAAACTGATACTGTAGTTTATAAGAAATATTTCTACCAGTCTCTCTTTACTCTAGTTTTACTCTCTTTACCTAAAATTTACGGAAAACATTACAAAAAGATGAAAGATCTTGAAGTGGTAGTTACTTCTTAAATGAAAAGGTACAGATGTAGAGCACTCACTAACAATGAATTTTACGACCGGATTATTCTATCCTATTCAGGTGAAGGCAAAGATTAATTGGAAACGGATTGCTAAAGTCGAGTAGTCGTACCATTTCTAATGAGGCTTTTGTTACATATATCGAGAAGGAAAGACTACAATTCGATTTACTTCATCTTCCAGGGGCGTTTCTGCTTTGGAGGTTAAAAATATAGATTTACCAAGTCCGGGTCCTTGGAGTTTGTTTTTTATTCCCTTCCATTGGTATCATTTTGACCACTCTCACGTTTCATACCATTTTCACGGCAAAGTAATAAATAACCGTACAATTGGAAGACTCATTTCCGAATACTCTTGTTTTCGAGTAAATATTTAAAGTAATAAATCATTACTGGAAAATGTATATCAATTCTACTGAATGTTATGTGCATTTTTCACCTTTCTTTCTAATCTCGGTAAAAAATATTCGTATGCATAAAGTGTAGCACAGGAAATGGAAGATTTTTTTTTTTATTTGTCGCCGTATTTTGGTATGATTCTTAGAATAGTATTATTTATTTATTTATTTAACTCTATGTACGATTTTGAAATCTACAATTAAAGGTGTTGAACTTCAGTCCGTTAAGTGGCGGGCTTTTATCTCGCTATGAATCTTTCTACATTATTAAACAGGATATTTTCCAGTTCTGTTCCTCTTTCTTTATTCGATGTGAATAAATCAAAATTATCAGAGACTATTCAAGATCACCTACGTTTAACTCAAACTGGCAATTATACGATGTGTAAAAATGCAAGACGTTATTAAAATTTTACCTAGCTTATAATCATTCAATGTACCTAAGAATTTGATGTTAAGAGAATCTCAATAACGGACCACGGAAAATGTCAAAGAATCCCACTGTGTGATATTGAAGGGAGACTTTTTTTTCTCTCTAAGGGAAACCAAACACACAAATCCAATGTTCTTATTGAACTTTCGAACATATAATTATAGGAAAAGCGAAAAGTTATGACACCTTGCCACAACGATTACGTTTATTAGTCAGTTCTCCCAAGGCAAGCCACCACCATCTATTTTGAGTTGCAGTGGGTTTTTCTGTTAACTTCAGTTTCTGAAATATTGAAAATAAGAGTCTGCGTTTTCTAGATAAGTATCGAGTTTTTTTTATTCCACATCACTAAAATAAAAATTACGCATACCCATTATATTTTGCACATAAACATACACAGATTACATACATATGTAAATATGCAAATATATACATATATGCATACAGAAATACACACACACACATAATATAATATATATATATATATATATATATATATATATATATATATATATATATATATATATATATGTATGTATGTATGTGTGTGTGTGTGTATGCTACTTTTCTTCTCTCCTAACTGTCGAGACTAAATAGGCACTACATATTTGGCAAGCATAATCCAATGAAGATACCAATTTGCAATGCGATAAATTGCAAGTTCCCCAATACCGGTCAAAAGTAATAAATATGAATTTGCCTTTCGACATGCAGATTATGAATCTTTTAGAGACATTTCAAAGCCTGGGCAACGCCAGGCATTCGGTTGCTATTTAAAAATAACAAGAGAGCAAGACACAGACTATTTTAAAAAAGACACAACATTGTGTACATTTGTTGGTTAATTACTTTCGAAAAGTAATCTGACCTAACCAGCCTCTTTTTTATTTTCCAAGTATTTCCTGGATTTTCGTTTATTTCTCTTATAATCACATTTGAGCAACAGGTGCAAAAGTTATCGTAATGAGGAGGTTTCTCCTCCTTAAAGTGCTTATGAACCAATGCTAAACATTAGGCTTAAACGCTTCGGGTGTTGACATACAAACAGTCGGAAAGTTCGAAGTTCGTTTCTGCTAAGTTATTCACAAACCCCTTCCGAGGTGGCCAAACTTTCCCCCCCTAATGAAAAATTCATAGCAGTCATTTAAGCGTCAACATTCTGAAACACTTGACATAATGTTGGTGGTTTAAGGTATGAGTAGAAGCTAATTACATGGTTCACTAGAAGTATGGAATAGAATATAGAATTTCTTTTTTTGTTTCTTTTTTGTCTACGCCAAGCGATAGGACCTATGAGGTCATTCAGCGCTGAAAGGGAAATAGATGGTCGAAAGATTTTAAAGGTGTAACAGGAGGAAACCCTCAAAGCAGTTGCACTATGAAACAATTGTCAGGAGAGGATGGAAAGTAAGATAGAAGAAAGAAAATATGAACAGAGGTACAGAATGAGGAATGAAAGGGGTTGCAGCTACGGGCCGAAGGGACGCTACATAGAGCAATAAGTAATGCCTACAGTGCACCGCATCAGGTGCAATGAAGGCACTAACCCCCACGGGGCACTAGAAGTATGACCTAACTACCACAGAAGCAATCTGAAGAACGACGTAAATTTATGAGCTAAGTAATGGTATAAAAAAATTGAGGAGAGAGAGAGAGAGAGAGAGAGAGAGAGAGAGAGAGAGAGAGAGAGGAAACATTAGACCAAACTGATTGCATAAAAAAAATAACATCTCACAAAAATATGTTAAGGATACAATATTACGAAGCAAAATAACATTAGCAAGCAAATGATGAAAAAGTAATGGAATAAGTCTATGTATTCAATGATAATTTACGCTAAAAGACTAATTCATGGAGACGAGCAATAAAACATATTAAGGGGGTTAAGTAATGATACAGATATACTAATAAAAGTGCAAAGTAATAAAAAAATTAATGAGGCAAAATAATAACAAACTAACGAGGTACAATGTGCACATGATTATGGTGATCCCCATAACGCATCAAGGGGGTCGGCGATCTCTCTTCTCTCTCTCTCTCTCTCTCTCTCTCTCTCTCTCTCTCTCCGGCCGATGTTATGTATCTCGTAAATTCCTGCGGTAATAATTTTGGGTTTAGCGGAGGCAGGCCCCCATTCTTCTCGGAAGGTTAACGTACAGCGCTTACTTTGGCATATTCAATACGGGATGCGACACAATCATCGAATTTTTATATAGCGCCGCATATAATCCTGAGCGAAAACTTATGTCTCATAATGCTAACCCATAAATCATGGTCGGACCAGGTTGCCTTTTACTCTCTCTCTCTCTCTCTCTCTCTCTCTCTCTCCTCGACCCACGCTATATATAAGAAATAAATGCCGAGGCGGACGTTTCGGTTACTCTCGAGACAAATGTTTACGTAATGGATTTATAATTTACTAAATATTCAACTAGCGCTCGAGCTTGACGCAGGAGTAATATAGTGAAAATTAGTAAGTATATTATAATGATCTTCATGTACAATATGCTATGTATATATATACATATATACGTATATAGATATATATATATATATATATATATATATATATATATATATATATTTATATAATATATATAAAAAAAAATATAATATTATATTATATATAATATATATATATATATATATATGTATATACACATATATATATCCATAGATCATTATATTTGCGTGAGCTTATTTCTTTCTGTACAAATCCTGAATCCCGAAGCCTTTAAGACACGATATTATAAATAAAGGTTGTGGCATAAAAAATTCAAATTTAAAAAATTTTAAAAAGGAGGACAAGCATAAAAAAATAAGTCAGGCAAAGACAAAAATGAAGTCAGGAAGCAACCAAAAGCGGTGTAGTACATATAATGGATGCCAGGGAGTGAGCGTCTTAAGAGGGACTCATATGCGAGTGATATATCGGACTATGATGCCCCTTTTATTGTACCCCTGTGGATCCCTAACTCACTCTCTCCCTCCTCATTTCTCTCTCTCTCTCTCTCTCTCTCTCTCTCGTCTTCCTAAACATTTATCTCCCTCCTCCACATAGAGATACCCCTTGACTCCCCCACCAACCATAGTCCAGTTCCTGAGACGTTCTAAACAACAGCAGCTTCCGCCTCCCCCCTTCCCCAAGCCCACCTCTCCCTACCACGTCCCCAAACCAGCATACAACAGCACCCCCCCCACTCCCTCCTCCACCCTCGTCTTCCTCTTTTTCCCAAGCCTCTTGTGTGATTAATTGCGGGACGATATTCTCCTTTGTTGTTTTCCCCAGGTGATTTCGCTGCTCGTACTTGGGAACGAATTCTGAAACAGAGGTTTCTCGCCACCACTTTTTTTTTTTTTTCTTAAGCCTTATCAGAGATCCTGCTATGCCATTTGCCGAATCCTTTAATTGCATGCAATCAAATGACTTGCAGGCCGAAGCTTTACGGCTGTCTTATTCCAAGCGTTAGAATAGGTTCTTATTGCATGAAAAATAATATCTAATTTTATAAGCAAGACTGCATTTATTATAATTCGTCCCTATTTTGACGCGCTGGCGTAAGCTATTCATTTTCCATTCTGAGAAAATGGTCTTCGAAGATTAGCTGGAAAACTCCAAAAAAATTTCAGAAAAATGGGTTACGCCAGTTCTTCAGAACAGGGACAAATTATGATCGAACAAATGCTGGTTCCGTAAAAAGAAAAAAAAAAAAATCTATACCCTTATTTTTATTTACGATCGTTTAGCATACCTCAAAAGAGTACTTAATCTTAACCATTCATTTCACACATGGTT
This sequence comes from Macrobrachium nipponense, assembly GCF_015104395.2. NCBI lineage: Eukaryota > Metazoa > Arthropoda > Malacostraca > Decapoda > Palaemonidae > Macrobrachium > Macrobrachium nipponense. Next base: position 24,540,899 of record NC_087209.1, on the reverse strand, counting down.
CATAGAGTAGCTATTAGGCAAAGGTCTCCCTAATGAATAAAGTTGTTTAAGCGACTGAACAAAGAATGAACAGCCCTGTTCGCATCAACTTTTTCAGCCACAGAACGTCTCCTATCTTACTGATAGCATAAACATACTAAATATATATTTGAGATAAGATAAGACGAATTACATACATATGAATCTGATTCACTGACATTTATAACATACTGAAGTTTTTTCTGCCCATTTGGTGATCCATAACATAATCAGCATATTAAAAAACGTCGTACTCTTAAATGCATATTAATAAAAAAAAAAAAAATTCATCACTATGAATTTGTACTCTTAACTGAATAATAATACATCTCATAAACTACGAAAGATATCAAACGTCATTATATAAATCACACACATTTATTACACACACAATGTATATATTTATATATATATATATATATATATATATATATATATATATATATATATATATATATATATATATATATTAAAATTATAACAAGTGGGCATATAAGTAAGCTCATAAGCCCATGATTTATTGGTACGAAATATAACAGCTGCATACCAGAATGCGCATTATGAGCACACACGTGTCTGAAAACAATATTTCTACAAGTCAGTGTGTTTCCTCTCCGAAATCCGTTCACTATTCGTTCAGTTCTCGTTTCTTTAAAGTGCAACCATAAACACCGAAGGTTTGGAAAAATTAGATATTATGTATTCCCAGTTTATTCTCGGCTTCCCGTTCTCATGTACGAACACCTTCCACCTCATGCTACATGGAGGTGGGTTCCAAATCTGACATCTACAATCATTCACTGCTACTTGTTCCTTCGTTGTTCACGAAAGACTGAGAACTATGATGTTTTTGCTAACAAACAGCAATGATTTTATGCATTATATATAATATATAATTAGATATATATATATATCTCTATATATAATATTATATAATAACTTATGTTATGACTTCACGCTGGTCTGAGTTAAGGTTTCTTTTGGACCTGATATGTCAGATCAGTACCAACAAAAAGAGTAGGATCACCTGACAAACCAACACTTAAAAGAGTACAATCTCAGAGCGGCTACACCAAACCACAACTAAAAATTAACAATGAATTTATTTCTTTAAAAATTCACACAACAAAGAATCCCTCGGAAAACTGAATAATGGGGGAAAAAGCACAACAAGCACATACAATACCAAATCAGTCACTTCTTCAATCGCCTACCTAACTATCATGCGAGGAATAAGAGAAAGTAAACAGTGGAAGTAAGAAAAAACACTCTTTCCCTAGCATACGATAGATGGAGATTCAAAAGGGGGGAAAACCTTAACCTATATCCTAACCTAAATCTTCACAAATCAGTTTTAACAAAGTACATTGTACTAAATACATACTCAGATAACAGTATAAAATATGAATAACTCAATAAGTCGAGTCCATAAAGTAACACTCAAAACTCTCCAAGGACGTCTTTATATAGTTAAATGCCGACGCTGACGCACACTTATTTTTTTGTGTAAAACGACGTCTTTACTAAATAATTTGGGGTTTGCTGCTCCATCACATGAAGAAAATAAATTAATAATGTAATAATAATAAAGTGGGCTTACACTTCTCCGCCACTAGAGGGCCTCCTCACGACTCCAAGGGCGCAGTGTTCAGGCAGAGGCGGAGGAGATTACAGGCGTATATTACGCTCGCACTACGGGCCATTCACAGAGAGCAAATGCTTAGCTCTACTCCAAATTATAAAGGCCTGCAGAAATCCTCGGTGAGGCACAAAGTCCAAGCCTCCAACCACAGGCCCCAAGCAATCCAGCTTCGGACAAAGGGCACGAGCACACAGGGTCACTCTCGAGTGATGCAATACGATGCAGGTGTGCAAAAGGAAGTATCCAGTACCCAAAATACGTGCACTGCCGTTGACTGCCAATAATACAACACACTGGTCCTTCTATGGTGGAGCCGAGTACAGAACTCTTGCACTAATGCCACAAGGCCCCCTCGAAAGCTCCGGGAGAGGGTCAAAATATGACGTGGCACAGACGACGGAAGCCAAATTACCATCACAAACATGAAAAAAAAAAAAAAAAAAAAAAAAGAAACAAACTTCATGGGCTGGAGTACCAATATAAACTAATAACAACCATTAAGGAGAGGCAAAAGACCCATATCCAGTGTTCAGAGAGAATGTCAAAAGAAAACTGGATTAACTAGAAAAACTTACGTTAAAAAGGGGCCATCAAAAACTGAATAAATTACGTTAATTTATCATACCTCCCCACCAAAAAGGAAAAAAAAAAAAAAAAAAAAAAAATAATTTTTTTTTTTTTTTTTTTTTTAGGTCAAAAACTAAAAGAAATGGCAAAACTTAAATTAATTATTTCAAATACTCAAATTAGTTACTTTAAATACTAGAAATAAATCAAATAACTAATACAGAGCAAACAATAGAAATTAAACCAAAACCTGGAAAAGGAAAAGTCATTAATTACCTAACCTAGAGACCAAAACTACAGCCTACTCCCAACTCTTAAAAAGACCTAGATAAAACATCTGTATAACATTATCCTTCCCTGCTATATGCCTAATTTGAAGGTCATATTCCTGCAAAAGAGACTCCACCTAAGCAACCTCATATTTTTTGTCCTTAAACCGTTGGATAAACACTAGAGGATTATGGTCTGTGTAGACCATAATAGGATGAAGCGATGAACTCAAAATAAACTGAAAAAATGAGTTATAGCTTTTATTAAACATAAGGCTTCTTTTTCAATAGTTGAATATCTCGTCTCTGCCGGTGATAACTTCCTCGAAAGTAAGCGACGGGGTGAACCATCCCTGGCATCATCCTCCTGGAGAAGAACGCTCCAAGTCCCATGTCACTCGCATCTGTCGCTAATCTGAAGGGGAGATCAAATTTGGAGATTGCAGCAAAGGATAATTAGTCAAGACTGCCTTTAACTTTTCAAAGGCTTCTTGGCACTCCTTGGACCATACAAACCTTACTCCTTTCTTTAATAAATTTGTTAAAGAAGTTGCAATTTCAGAGAAGTTCTTTATAAACTTCCTGTAGTACCCAACCATTCTAGGAACCTCCTAACCCCTCTCCTATTTTGAGGAGCAGGAAAGCTAGCTACAGCCTCTACATTAGCTTTCTTAGGAGCAACTTTGCCCAGACCTACCTCATGTCCAAGATATAAAACCGTGGCCTGAGCAAAATCACTCTTCTTCAAGTTAACTACCAAACCGGCTTTCCTCAAAGCCTTAAACAAAGCTTCAAGTCTTACTAAATGAGACTCCCAATCATCACTATATATAATCAATCATCAATATACACGACGCACCCTTCCAAATCTGAGTGATACGATTCATCAGTCTTTGGAAGGTGGCAGCCGCATTCTTCATTCCGAAGGGCATAACTTTGCATTCATATAAACCGTCACCTGTAACGAAAGCAGAGATTTCCCTCGCACGAGGGGAAAGACCAACCTGCCAATACCCTTTCAGCAAATCTAGCTTTGTAATAAACTGGCAGACCCAATTCGGTCGATACAATCTTCCACCCTCGGCAAGGGAAAAGAATCTGTCTTGGTCATATCATTGACCTTCCTGTAAACAACAAAGCAAAGTCGGTGTTGGCCTCCTTCCTTCTTAACCAACACGACCGGAACTCCAAAGGACTACAACTTGGTTTAATTAAATCATGGTCTAACATATAGCGGACCTCCTCCTGAACAATCTTCTTCTTGACAGGGTTAAGCCTATATGGGCACTGTTTAATGGGCTTAGCGTCCCCAACGTCCACGTCGTGGTCCAAAACATTCGTTCTACCTGGCGCGTCCTGAAACAAATCTTCATACCTGTGGATAATATCAATTAAAGCTTCTGATTTCTCAGAATTCAAATGCTGAAATTTAATATCAATGTTATTTAAAATATCGGAATTGCTTGACAAAGCATCAGGATTGACAGACATTTTCTTATTAACCATAGGATTCTCATCTACCTCTACAGACACTACTGCAATTGCATCTACTACTACTGGTTCTACCTGATCTATATCTCTACTAATAAAAGGCTTTAACATATTTACATGACAAATACGAGAATTTCGTCTCCTACCAGGAGTTTCAATCAAATAATTTACATCATTAATCTTTTTCAGCACCCTCCATGGGCCTGAAAACTGAGCTTTCAGTGGATTACCTGGTATAGGCAGTAAAAAAACTAATACACGATCTCCAGGCTTGAAGATACGAAACCTTGGTACCTATGTCATAATTAGACTTCATCACAGACTGACTTTTATGCAAATTCTCTTTAGCAAAATCCAAGCTCTCCTCAGTTTCCCCTGTAAATTAGAAACATAATCTAATACATTAACTTCAGATGTCTTCTCCTTCCCAATGTTCTCTTACCACATCAAGAGGACCGTGTATACTATGGGCAAATACAAGTTCGAAAGGAGAGAAACCCAAAGACTCATTAGGTACAGACCGTATAGCAAATAGGGCATAAGGAACCTCCTTATCCCATTCATTACCTGTTTCATAACAAAACTTCTTTAATACAGACTTCAGAGTCTGGTGGAACCTTTCCACTTGACCCTGACTTTCTGGGTGGTAAGGAGAAGAGGTAACATGATTAACACCAAGTTCAACCATTTTCTTTCTAAAAAACTTACTTGTAAAGTTTGTGCCACAGTCTGACTGTAAAACCTTTGGAATGCCGAATCTAGTGTAAAATCCAATTAATGCTTCCACCACCTTCTCACCCGAATACTCCTCAGAGGGATAGCCTCAGGAAAACGCGTCACCTATCAACCATGGTTAGCAGATATCATTACTCCGCGCGTCCGCGGAAGAGTGGGCCACTACATCTATAACTACCTCCTTGAAAGGTTCACCTACTGAGGGAATGGGGAATAAGAGGGGGCTTTAGGGATCTTTTGATTCGGTTTCCCTACAATCTGACACACCTTACAAGATAACACATGTTTCTTACCTCACGACGCATCTGAGGCAAAAGAAATGCCGTGCCAATTTCTGAAAGGTCTTCTAACCCCGAAATGACCTGCGAGGTTATGTTCATGGACTAAAATATAACAACTTACTCCTATACTTTCCGGCACAACTAGCTGCCGAATTACTCTACCTGGTCAGCAGGTGCATTAAACTGACCTACTCACACGGTAGAACAAACCTCTTGTTTCATAAAATACAGGGTTTAGAAAGATCACTACCATCACTAAGTTCCAAATGATTGAACTCATTTCCTTGGGCTTCCTTAAAAAACCTTTGCATTCCCAATTGATACCCCGAAAAAGATACATTATTTATTGTCCTGAAAAGATAAATTATCATTATTATCAATGTCAACATCATTATCATTATTAAACTCCAGTCACAATGTCAGTCACTGTCCATTAATTAACTCAGCATCGAGTTCTACCTCCGCGAGGTCAAACCTCTTTAGACCGAGAAACGCGTCACCACAGACACAGGATTCAACGAATCATCTATGCTTTACTGGTCACCTGCCAGATCTACCAAAGTCAAAATAGGGAATACGTCACATTCAGCCTCGGCGGCTAAATCATTGGCAAATATAATGTCTACATCAGGAATAGGCAAAAGTATCTACTATGGCCAAATTAACCATACCCTGAAAATCTTAGTCTTCAAATATAAACTCTTCCAGTGGATACGAGGCCACCATATCAGGATAATCCACCCAACAAGACAAAGTTCTTATTCTTAAAGACAACACCTTCGGGAACTGACCTCCGCAATATCAACGACTGAGCGGCACCTGTGTCTCTTAAAATCTTCACACAACGACCAATTTGCATAGCGCTATCAACATGACGGAACCATCAGATTATATAACTTATCAAATCTTAGTCATTTTGACTCCTCCCTTGCGGTTGTTCCGCCGATACCAATGTCACGGGTTCTTTATTCTTTTCAAAAAATTTACGGCGCGCAAAGCAATCTGCTTAAAATGTCCACGGCGGTGGCACCAAAAAACAAATACATCGGACCTCGAGGACCTACTATCATTACTACTACTACCATTCCTACTGCTATTTACGAAACTACGTGCTTCGCTACCATTACTCTTATTGTCATTTTCATTCTTGCTCTTTCTTCGGTCACCCACCGAACTGTCAATAAAGGTACCATGACCTGACTGATTCCGGTATTCCCCTCCAACCGTTACCTCGAGGAGGGAACCTCTTACCACTAACCTCTTTCACACAGTCCTGACGATGAGCAAGGGAATACTCATCAGAAGCGATAGCGATCTCTTGAAGAGAATCCAATTTAAGTTCATCTAAATGAATTTTTAGTTCTCTAGCAACCATTCTTTTAAACTCTTCGACTAAAATTAACTCTTTTAATTTTTCGAAAGAGTCAGTCTCCTTAGACTTAAGCCAATCATCAAGGAATTGTTCCTTTCTCCTCGCAAACTCAACAAAAGTCATACCGGGTTCTTTCTTAAGGTTACGGAACTTCTGTCGATAAGCTTCCGGAACCAAAAAATCATATGCCTTAAGGATAATGGGCCTTAGAATCATAATCAGCCGACAGATCCTCGCTTAAAGTGTTATATACCCTCTGAGCTTTCCCTTTTAATTTGCACTGAACCATAGTGGTCCACATATCCTTGGGCCAAGACAATTTCCTTGCTATTCGTTCTTCACGAAAATAAAGAAATCAGGAACATCTTCCTCATCGAATACTGGCATTAACTTCAAAGCACTCATTAACTCAAAACGATTATGATTGTTATTATTATTATTATTATCACTATTATTATTATTGTTAAACTCAACGCATTCGCAACTCAAATTTTTCGCTCTTTTTTCGCGCTCTTTCCGCCCTCAATTGCAAGTTTTATATTCCATCTCTTTAAGCTTAAAACTCCTGAGAAAGGATACTCAACCTTAATTTGCTCACCTCTGGCTACCTGAATCCCCTAACTCCTCGTCACTACCCATTGTTTACAAAATCTGGATCACCAGACGTTACTGCTTCCTTTGCATTACCTTTACTACTCTTAATAGCTTTAAGGACCTCACGTAACAATTGACCCTTCCTAATGTCTGTTGGTAATCCTAAGTTCAAGTACTCTGCTAAACACCACAACTCATCTCTTTTAAGATCAAAGAATTTCTTCCTCCCAGTCGGACCTAGCTAAAAATAGCGCTGCCGCTTCCTCAAATTTATCCCCTACTAAAGGCATCTTCCTAAACCAGGCAAAAGTAACAAAAGAACAAATGAGGTTAATTTTCCCCTAACTACCTAATTCTCCCGATCACACCTCTCCAAGAAAACTACCAAAGGTTGGAATGTCAGTCAGGATCCTGTTACACGGTCGCCAATTTTTGTTATGAACTTCACGATGGTCTGAAGTTAAGGTTCTTTTGGACCTGATATTTCAGATCAGTACCACAAAAAGAGTATGATCCCTGACAAACCAACACTTAAAAGAGTACAATCTCAGAGAGGATACACCAAACCACAAACTAAAAATTAACAATAATTTATTTCTTAAAAATCAACACAACAAAAGAATCCCTCTGAAAACTGAATAATGGGGGAAAAGCACAACAAGCACATACAATACCAAATCAGTCACTTCTTCAATCGCCTACCTAACTATCATGCGAGAAATAAGAGAAAGTAAACAGTGGAAGTAAGAAAAAACACTCTTTCCCTAGCATACGATAGATGGAGATTCAAAAGGGGGGAAAACCTTAACCTATATCCTAACCTAAATCTTCACAAATCAGTTTTAACAAAGTACATTGTACTAATACATACTCAGATAACAGTATAAAATATGAATAACTCAATAAGTCGAGTCCATAAAGTAACACTCAAAACTCTCCAAGGACGTCTTTATATAGTTAAATGCCGACGCTGACGCACACTTATTTTCGTGTAAAAGACGTCTTTACTAAATAAGGGGTTGCTGCTCCATCACATGAAGAAATAATTAATAATGTTAATAATAATAAAGTGGGCTTCACTTCTTCCGCCACTAGAGGGCCTCCTCACGACTCCAAGGGCGCAGTGTTCAGGCAGAGGCAGGAGATTACAGGGCGTATATTACGCTCGCACTACGGGCCATTCACGAGAGCAAATGCTTAGCTCTACTCCAATTATAAGGCCTGCAGAATCCTCGGTGAGGCACAAAGTCCAAGCCTCCAACAACAGGCCCCAAGCAATCCAGCTTCGGACAAAGGGGCACGAGCACACAGGGTCACTCTCGAGTGATGCAATACGATGCAGGTGTGCAAAAGGAAGTATCCAGTACCCAAAATACGTGCACTGCCGTTGACTGCCAATAATACACACACTGGTCCTTCTATGGTGGAGCCGAGTACAGAAAACTCTTGCACTAATGCCACAAGGCCCCCTCGAAAGCTCCGGGAGAGGGTCAAAATATGACGTGGCACAGACGACGGAAGCCAAATTACCATCACAACATGAAAAAAAAAGAAACAAACTTCATGGGCGGAGTACCAATATAAACTAATAAACAACCATTAAGGAGAGGCAAAAAGACCCATATCCAGTGTTCAGAGAGAATGTCAAAAGAAACTGGATTAACTAGAAAACTTACGTTAAAAAGGGGCCGGGGGCCATCAAAACTGAATAAATTTACAGTTTAATTTAGAATCAATAAATACATATATATAGATTAATTATAGTGGATAAACCACATACATATATCCATATACATGCATACATGTATATGTATAATATAGTATACATATATCATACATACATATATATATTATATATATACATATATATATATGATATATATATATATATATATATATATATATATATATATATACAGAAAGAAAGAGAGAGAGAGAGAGAGGAGAGAGAGAGAGAGAGGAGAGAGAGAGAGAGAGAGAGAGCTAATAGTGTATTCACTAAATTTATATATTGACATAATTATCATTTGGAAGTCAATCACCTCCACATACATTCGATACCCTCCCATTCGCTGTACTATTAGAACCAGGACAAAAGTTACCTACACAATGCATATCTAAATCAGTCGACTATAAACTATCTAACAATGATTTCTTTTGTTTTCGATTAATTCAGTTAACAAAAACAATGAGGGCCACAAGAAAATTCAAGTGAAGTCGTCACTACTATGGGTCCCATGAATAAGTCATAATTAATCAATGACAGTAAGAAGTAATATTAATGATAAATGCAAAAACATAACATTAGAATCAGTGCTACTGAACAGAATGGCAATTTCGCATAGGAAATATTCATAGCTTTCAAAAAGTAGATTTTTCTTAGTTTGGAGAGAGAGAGAGAGAGAGAGAGAGAGAGAGAGAGAGAGAGAGAGAGAGAGAGAGAGAGAGAGACTGGTCTTTTGCACAACCACAATCTATCTTATTTAACTCATGCTAACTGTTCTTCTCCGTCCCGTTGCCTCGCGCAAGCATGCACAGGTAACAAAAGACAAATAATACAATGTTTTTATAATTAAAGCAAACATGCTTGTGTCACGTTGCAGAAGCGTCAACAATGGTCCTTTCAATCTACATTCAGACGCGAACTTTCGTGAATTTCCGCTTAAATATAGAAAAAAATAAAAAAAGAAAGCAAAGACAACTAAAAGAAAACGTACTCTTAACTCCAATGTATTAATTTTTTTTTTTTTCACGTCACAAATTACAGCTGATGGATGGATAAGTTTGGCTTTTGTGTGGATCTTGCAATTAAACCAGATAAAAACCTGTAAGATCTAAAATGAAACCAAGCCTTCAGGACTTCCTGTATCATGTAACTGCTCTCTCTCTCTCTCTCTCTCTCTCTCTCTCTCTCTCTCTCCGCATAATACATACCTTTAATATATATATATATATATATATATATATATATATATAATATATATATATATATATATATATATATATATAAAATCTTCATCCGTCATCCGTCATCCAAAATTCGTACATCGAGAGATTTCCTTAATTTTCATTAATTAAGTCCTTATCCGCCCACTGACTTTAGCGTGCTCCGCTCCATGCTTACAAAACAATATATCTGACGGTCAACGCCATTCATTTTTTTAGCTCCTCCAACTCCCCTTCTACCAACGTCGCAAACGAAAAACAGTGTTGTCTGAGCTGGAGGGTAGAAATAACTTTATTTCCCCTGATAGGCCTAACCAAGCTGTCGTTTATCATCGATCCGATAAACGTAACATTTCTGACGGGAATTGAATTGAACCGAATATGAAATTTAGGGCCAAGGCAAAGCACTGGGACCTATGGGGTTATTCAGCGCTAAAACGGAAATCGACGGTAAAAGGTTTGAAAGGTTTAACAGAAGGAAAATTTTGCAGTTGCACTATAAATCAATGGTTAGGGGAGGGTGGAAAGTAAGCTGGAAGAAATCTATTATGAAAGTAGGTACAGTAAAAGGACTGAGATGGGTTGTAGCTAGGGGCCGAAGGCACTGACCCATCTACGGGGATTTCTGACGGGAAGGACTGAAATAAAGGAATAACTCGGGTTAAAGTCACTAATGTGTCAAACGTGGTGATAAAATAAGTACTTTTCAAAATCTATCAAGTTTCAAAGCTCAAAAGGGCTTCCAAACAATTCCACTTATTTAAGAGTTCCACTTATTACATGGGCTGGCAAATATTACCCTCAAATGTAACTACTTGAAAATCAGCGTATCTGGCGCTACACTTTTGCTAGCACCTGTCACTTGTTATAACAGGGAAGTAAATCTCATAACGCCAAAGGGATATTTCTTTTCATTCAAAACAACTCACGCATTCAGGGTTCACTTCGACAATTTGGAAATAAGCCTGATCTAAAAAAAAAAAAAAAAAATCAGTGGGTACGCTTATATCCCCACCCCCGGAATCATTGAGAGAAGAAAATAAAAAAACGAAACGACGCGAATAACCATCTTACAACGAAAAGGAAATTCCGGCGTGAAAAATAAATCATATGCAAATTATAATGGAGTATCCTCAAAATGGTGATCGAAGAATGTTAGTCTTCATTTTCTTCCCCACCATCCGAAATATTTCTTGCTTCGGCGCTTCCGGTAAAATCACAGGAATTGTCTGGTGATTTATGCAAAGTACAGTTACTGATGTCTTTTCACAGAAAAGGGATTAGGAGGGATAAGATTCGGAGAATTAAGCTGGTGCTTCTTCTCCTCCTCCGGCGACAAATGGAAAGAACTACCAAGTAAAACGACGAAGAGACAATCAATTTGTGCGTGTCGTATGAACTCCTTGGACATGGCGGAAGTGATCGATTGGAACTTGGATATTCAGTAGGTTAAGTATCTTAGTTTTACCAGACCACTAAACTGATTAACAGCTCTCCTAGGGCTGGCCCGAAGGATTAGATATTTTTACGTGGCTAGGAACCAGTTGGTTACTTAGCAAAGGGACCTACAGCTTACTGTGTGATCCGAACCACATCGAGAAATGAATTTCTATCACCAGAAATAAATTCCTCTGATCCTGCGTTGGGAGACCGGGGAATCGTACCCGAACTCTGTGATCGGTAGTCAAGCATGTAACCGACTCGTCCAACAAGGAACTTAGATATATAGTAGGTATGGTCATCTTTACGGGAACTGCCTCTAACAAGACAAATTTTATTTATGTTCTCGGGATCGAAATGGAAAATATTATTATTCATCAGAATTTTTTTTCTTTTTTTCTTTGCGCAGGGAGTTGGTATTTGTCAAAGAAAAAAAATTGTGCAGACAAGGAATTGGATCACAGAAAATCACGATCTACTTGAAAACAAATAAACATACTCATTATTGCATCCAAGTCACCTCGACTAACAATTTATGCTCAAAGGATTCCTGAAACGTCATCCAACTTGTATTTAATGATTTACTCTGAAATCAACAATGCACACTTGCAAAGAGACTTTAACTCTTAAGAGTTTCATTATCTATCTTCTGCTCCAAGCCTACGTCATATGATTCGGTACAAATCGTAAATAAGTACACAATATTCCCTTTTACGGATATTCATCGTTAAAACTTCAATGAATCGTGGCAGATTAGTTCCAAATTTACCAGACGCCGTTCTACGATCACCTAATTTACATAATTTACGTAATTTACAATCAACACTTGTCCTCCTAAGTTTGACTGGTTATTTCACGAATCATTAACATATTTATATTTTTTTTCAAATAGAAGCTCTTCTTTCTGTATCTCACCTTGTTTCCCCGTAATACTTCCTAATGAATGCCACAATCTTTGGAAATTTAAATTTGAGGTCAATGGCCCCTGTGGGTTTGTTCCATAAAAATAGGTCTTACCTACAAAAAAAAAAGAAAAAAAAAAATAAATAAAAAAAAAAAAACAATAATAATAATAATAATAATAATAATAATAATAATAATAATAATTCAAAACTCGACGCCGGAAATATGATAAAAGCCATAAACACATGGGCAGTGCCAGTAATCAGATACAGCGCAGGAATAGTGGAATGGACGAAGGCAGAACTCCGCAGCATAGATCAGAAAACCAGGAAACATATGACAATACACAAAGCACTACACCCAAGAGCAAATACGGACAGACTATACATAACACGAAAGGAAGGAGGGAGAGGACTACTAAGTATAGAGGACTGCGTCAACATCGAAAACAGAGCACTGGGGCAATATCTGAAAACCAGTGAAGACGAGTGGCTCAAGAGTGCATGGGAAGAAGGACTAATAAAAGTAGACGAAGACCCAGAAATATACAGAGACAGGAGAATGACAGACAGAACAGAGGACTGGCACAACAAACCAATGCACGGACAATACATGAGACAGACTAAAGAACTAGCCAGCGATGACAATTAGCAATGGCTACAGAGGGGAGAGCTAAAGAAGGAAACTGAAGGAATGATAACAGCGGCACAAGATCAGGCCCTAAGAACCAGATATGTTCAAAGAACGATAGACGGAAATAACATCTCTCCATATGTAGGAAGTGCAATACGAAAAAGGAAACCATAATAAACCACATTAGCAGCGAATGCCGGCACTTGCACAGAACCAGTACAAAAAGAGGCATGATTCAGTGGCAAAAGCCCTCCACTGGAGCCTGTGCAAGAAACATCAGCTACCTTGCATAATAAGTGGTACGAGCACCAACCTGAGGGAGTGATAGAAAACGATCAGGCAAAGATCCTCTGGGACTATGGTATCAGAACGGATAGGGTGATACGTGCAAACAGACCAGACGTGACGTTGATTGACAAAGTCAAGAAGAAAGTATCACTCATTGATGTCGCAATACCATGGGACACCAGAGTTGAAGAAGAGAAAGAGAGGGAAAAAATGGATAAGTTATCAAGATCTGAAAATAGAAACGAAGGAGGATGGGATATGCCAGTGGAAATCGTACCCATAATCATAGGAGCACTAGGCACGATTCCAAGATCCCTGAAAGGCATCTAGAAAAACTAGAGGTTGAAGTAGCTCCAGGACTCATGCAGAAGAGTGTGTCCTAGAAACACACATAGTAAGAAAAGTGATGGACTCCTAAGGAGGCAGGATGCAACCCGGAACCCCACACTATAAATACCACCCAGTCGAATTGGAGGACTGTGATAGAGCAAAAAAAAAAAAAAATAAATAAATAAAAAAAAAAATTATGATAATAATAATAATAATAATAATAATAATAATAATAATAATAATAATAATAATAAAATAATAATATATTATTATTATCTTATTGTTTATCATATTATTATTATTATTATTATTATTATTATTTAAAAAATCCACAATTATATGTTCAAATATATTTCTATGTACAAAGCATATAATTATGGATTTTTTAACAATTTGTTCTTCACGAGACTATGAATTATTTCTTCTTCTTCTTCTTCTTAATATAATAATAATAATAATAAGAGAAGCAAGAAGAAGAGAAGAAGAGAAGAAGAAGAAGAGAAGAAGAAGAAGAAGAAAAGAAGAATCATAGTCTAGTGAAGAACAAATTGTTAAAAAATCCACAATTATATTCTTTGTACATAAAAATATTTTTGAACATATAATTGTGGATTTTCAAATAATAATAACTAATAATAATAATAATAATAATAATAATAATACTAATAAGAATAATAATAATAATAATAATAATATAATAATATAATAAAATAAAATAATAATAATAATAATAATAAATAATAATAAATTTTAATTAACTTAATTAATTAATTCTTAATGATTATTATTATTATTATTATTATTATTATTATTATTATTATTTATATTATCCAGAGAATATTTTCGATGATTAAAACATCATGGACACGGAAGGAAGTCCAATGAAAACACGACATACTAGAGGAAGATAATGAGAGAATATTAAACTTAAGAGAAGCTTAAGTGATCGCTATGGCAGAGGCGGGGAATCCGCTCAAATATCGTATAATTGACCTCTGTTGCAAAGATCGTTCGTTTGTCACCCCAATTTGTAAATGAGGCACGTATTTCAACAGGTCTTCCCATTCGGATTGCACAGAGACTGTGGAAAAAGCCAACAAAGATATATGACGTATGCTTATGCAAGTAACAGATATGATGATTAATAATAGTATGACAGAATCTAAACATTATAAAAAGAATGCTCCCCAAGCTTGCTTACTGTTCAGAATGGAACAAATAAATTTGGTTCGTGTGAATAAATATAACTATAAAAATATGACCCATCCTAATACAGTTATTGTTATTTCACTTTTACTGGAAAATGGGAAATTAATAAGAGTTCTAGAATGTCCGCAATATGACTGCCACATGTGACTGACCTGAATACTTTCATCTTTTGCTTAACTCACATTTCACTAATGATCCATCATATTTTTGCATCTTCATGTAAACAAAATGAAACAATCCTTAATATTAAAATCCGAATGGCTTTTTCTTGTTTGTCCAGGCAGGGGGGGGGGATGGGGGGATGGGGGAGAGGGTTAGGTAGCTAGGTGATCGGGAGGTTAGGGGAAACATGACACATTCACACTCCTCCTGCAAACCTGTTTGTACGCCCCACGGGGAAAACGGGGTAAGTAGGGGATTGGGGGAATAGGGGAGACATGAAACATCCACCCTCCTCCTGCAAACCTGTTTGTCCGCCTCAGGTGGGGACGTTGTAGGAAGGGAATCGGGAGGGTAGGTGACACATGACACATCCACCCTCCTCCTGCAAAACTATTTGTACGCACCGTGGTAGGTAGGGGATCGGGAGGGTAAGAGTAGACATGACACATCTACCCTCCTCCTGCAAATCTGTTTTTGTCTCCCCGTGGGTGGGGGGACGGAGTAGGTAGGGGAGACATGACGGGCAGCGCCGGGTTCCAGCACAGCACAGTGTGTGCCATCAAGCTCGTGAATAAATAAATGTGGGAACAGATGCCTCAGAAAAAAGAATGTTAACTTGAAACAGCCAAAAGATCGTGAACTTATCATAGAGAAAGCTATTCCGCTTTTCTTGGACGGAGCAAGCTATACTCATCCCGCACTGATACTATATATATATATATATATATATATATATATATATATATATATATATATATATATATATATATATGTGTGTGTGTGTGTGTGTGTGTGTGTGTGTGTTTTATCCATGAAAAGCACATAAACTCATTCATTACAAATGGCGGACACCTGACTTTAATAATAGCCAGAAACAAACTTCATTTAGCTTTCCTGGTAAATTAGATTGTGTTATCTCCCTTTCACCAAGTCAATCCCTGCGATGAAATACGTTTTCTTATGATGAAGGCTTGATTAAATGTTGTAATACACTCGTAATCATCTCTTGACAGCGCAATACGACAACAATTATTCTCCGCAGTTTATCAAAAAGTCTCTGTTTATGCAAACAGATTTTAATATACCAGAAATCTGAAACTTTAATGTCTCCTAATAGAATATACACCACTTTCATTTTGCATTTTGCCTTGCGTTGTTCCATTTTTTTCTCTTTTAAAAACAGAGGAAACCGAAGACAGTTTCGGCTAGTTCTCATCTAATAAAGTGAAATTGGCTGCCACGAGAGTCGCTTCTGCACAGGTCAACTTAACTAATACTAAGTTAGAAAAAAAAAAAAAAAAAAAAAAATATATAAATAATATATATATATATATATATATAATATATATTATAACTAATATATATAAAATTACAAATTACCAATAAAAAAATAAAAAAATAAAATAAACAAGTAAAAAATGCGCCGAAGTTTTCTGTACAGCGTATAATACTGTATGAAACCCGCAGCCATAGCCCATGGAACTCTCATCCACGGCCCGGAGGTGGCCTGGGTTGTTGCGGTGCCAGACGCACGATCAAGGCTAACTTTAACCTTAAAATAAAAACTACTGAAGCTACGAGGCTGCAATTTGGTAAGTTTGATGATTGGAGGGTGGAAGATCAATTTGCAGCCCTCTAGTCAGAAGATTTTAAGACCTGAGGGCGGACAGAAAAAGTGCGGACAGACAGACAAATGGTAATGTCAACAGTTTTCTTTTATAGAAAAGTAAAAAGCGCGATATGTCGAACCAGTGACTGAACTCTTGTATGCCAAATCTCGTCCATGCTTTTATTACGTACATGCTTAGACTCAAAAAGCTTATAAAGTATTGTCGAAATTATTAAAAAAAAAAAAAATAACACACGCACAGAAACGTCTGTACAAATCCAATAAAACATAATAATCAGTAAATATATTGCAAGAAATATCTAGCTTATGCAGCGCCTTAACCCACACACCCCCTCCTGAAATACACCTTACCACGCACCTGCACACATACTCGTAAGCCCACCAAGGCAACAACGGGTAACTTAATCTTGCAGCAGACCTTATTTATCAAGTGTGAAGGGCAATGATCTTAACACGGCCTAAGAAGAACACAGAGATTACGAAGACCATGTGAGGAATGAAGTATTTCTAAAAACAGTTTCTTTAAAGCATTCCAACTACTTTCGACAACAGTGAACTAATATTTAAATATATTTTCTAGTGTTATTATTGCAATTTTCGAAGGTTAATTATTTAATCAGTGATTTAAAATCAAATCGCAATTACCGTATACATATCTCATTCCCTGAACTCTAAGGATAAGTCAATTATTCACTCTTGTCTTTCATATAGTAATCTGCGTTACTGTTGGCATTATAATTAAGAAAAGTAATTGAGGAGGAAAGGCACAGCATACAGCATGAGAGGAACATTAACACGGTGTATAGCATAATACAGAAAGATGTACAAAATCTTTAATTTTCAAAACATCAAAAATATGCTAGATAATACAAGAAAATAAGCTAAGCAGGCAGAAAAAATCTGTAGAGAGCTGAATTTCCAGTGTCCTGCATGCGTTTCTAATTTTCAATAAAATCACTCAAAATTCCCTTGATGTTTTCTCCATAAATCCATAATGGCAGTCGAAAACTATTATATAATAATTACTGTAATGAATTCTATAATCCTGACAACAGTAGGTAAGTGGTATAGGCAGTCCCCAGGTTACATCAGGTTCGGGTTAAGTTGTTCCATTCTGAAGGCGCTGTTAACCTGCTTTACGGCGCTGTAGCTCAGACTTACAGCGCTGTTGATATTTATTCCCATTATAATTATGATAATTTGGGTTAAGGCGATTTTCGGCTTAAAGTGCCCTGCCGAGAACGGAAACCCTGCCGTAACCCGGGGACTGCGTCTACTATACAACAATATATTCATTTTTGTTCCAATATCACTCACCCAATAATGTCAAGAATTTAGAATTCGTCACAGAAATTATTTTCACAATGTTTTCGTGGAATTCAAGATGGCACCAGTGAAGCAACGAAAAATTCAACCAGATTCTGGCAAACATCATAACCAAATCAAAGTTCTGGAGCCTTGAATACACGTGTGACGTCAGACTTAACGCACAAGTAGCTTCTCGCATTATCTAAGCCTCCCTGAGGATGTTATGCAACTGGAGCTCCTGAAGTTCAAGTAAAGGTGCAATGCACTACTACCCTAATACGATTATTCTCCTTGTATTTTAATACATTTTTATCTATTTGTTAACTTATTAATTTTTTTTCTTTTTCAATAGGTGGGATCTCTTCTTTCTCTATTTCCCTTTACCTCCTCTTCTTCCTAGTGATCACCATATTCTTTGGAAGATTGAATTTAAAATCAATGGCCCTTGTGGGCTTCTTCCATAAGAATAAGTTTAACCTTCTGAATAATAATAATAATAATAATAATAATAATAATAATAATAATAATAATAATAATAATAATAATAATAAAATAATAATGCAGAAAGGCAAGAAAAAATGAAGAAATTGATAAGCTTATTCTGCACAGGATCCAGCTAAAATCTACCGTTAGATATGGAGATTTATGTTGTTTTAACAATGACCACTTCGCAATATGATGCAAAAAAAAAAAAAAAAAAAAAAAACTAATCTCACTATCACATGGCACAAAGGAATGATACTTAGCACATTTATTAATTTGGATGTCAGACATTCTATATGCTGAATTTTGCAAGATTTAATTCGACTTCGACTTGAACCCATTGATTTTTATTTTTAATTATACAGTAAACAGACGGCTAATAATGTAAAATGCTTTTTCCACGGGATTCTGAACAATACATATGTTTGGACGAAGAGGAATTTCAAAATATTCTCTTCGTTTTTATTCGAAAGTTCTTAAATGCCCAACATAAGGGATGCTTAGCAAACATCTTGGATTTCCAAAAATAATAAGGTTGGGGAATTCGTTGGGGCTTTATGTTTGAAAATAAGGAAGCTTAAAATTACATAGAACTCTGACCAAATGGCCGTTTTAAGTTTTCTGCAAAAGAAAACTATTGAGATGGCTTTTAGTCTGTCCGTCCGCACTTTTTCGGTCCGCCCTCAGATCTTAAAAACTCATGAGGCTAGGGGGCTGCAAATTGGAATGTTGATCATCCACCCGCTAATCATAAAAAATACCAAATTGCAGCTCTGTAGCCTTAGTAGTTTTCATTTTATTTACGGTTAAAGTTAGCCATGATCGTGCGTCTGGCACCGCTGTAGGTGTCAGTACTACTGGCTGCCACAAGGTCGTGGTTGAGTTCATTAGCCGCGGCTGAATTTCATGGGCAGCGGCTGTGTTACAGGGGCCATGGCTGAGTTTTTCATACAGCATTATACACTGTACGGGAAACTCTGATTGCGCCGAAGAAACGTCGGCATTTTTTACTCCTTTCTTCTAATTTTAAATTTGTAACTAAAGGGAAAAACGAGCGAAAGAATAAATTCCTCAACTTTCCAATTACACGAAAGACAAAAAACAAACTCATTTCACAAGAAGGAACGAGACAAAAAAAAAAATACTAATCCCGCAATACAAAAGCGATAGGCGAGAAAAGAATCTGACAGTCAGAAGAAGAATGGAAAGAAAAAACGAAGAACAATAATGGGAGGAAAAGCGTTTATTACCAATCTTCTCGCTCCAGTTTTTGGGGGATATTTTGAAATCTTATTTCAGCTATGAGAGGGTGCCATTATGGGATCAATATAAGCCACCCCTCCTTTTCCAATCCATCGGATGACAATAAGGTCGAGGCTTCAATAGAGGTATCATGGATCATTAGCTTTTAAGAGGGCGACTGGTGACGGGCCCACCGCCCCCACCACCAGTCCTCCCGGGAGGGCCATAGACATCCTTAACCTTCCCACCCATTCACCCAACCCCCGCTCCCTACGACCCCCCAACCTTCCGGACCCCTAAGGGATCTGAAAGGGACCCCCGGTAATTCCTGTCTCCGGTACCACCTCACCATCCTCCCCAGAAGTTCCAACAGTCTTTGAATGAGGTCTGAAGAAACAATGGGGGCAACCGAGCATGGAAATATATCTATTTGCGTTGCGTTGCTAATTATTTCCTCGACTGTGCCTTTATTTTTGGGTACTAATAACCATATCTGCTTTAAACAAATAACCATTCATTAACTATACAAACGCAGAAATTTACCACAAGCAGGTGTGCAACATGTTCGCCGATAACTTACTCCGGTATGACCTTAAATTATTTTAAAGCTCTTCAACAAACTAAAAAGTTATAAAGGTATATACACTTGAATACTGATGTACACAGAAGACTTTGGCTAATAATCTTCATTAAAAGCCCTTTCAAAATAATTCAAAATAATTTGTATTCAACACCCTCATAAAGAAAATACCATTAAGGCTCCAACACATATTATATACATTAGTCATGAAATATGAAAATATGATCAACTGAAAAATCGAGAATATACCAAAGCAAATAATCAGGACCTTTCTCACATTAAACGTTGCTTGCCTCCTGCAACATTTCATAATGCTAGCATGCAATACGTAAACATGCAAACAGCATCAATCAAGTTTTTAGGAGAACGATGGCTCGGAGTACCTAGAATCTTAATTGTGAAAAAGAGAAACCTAGCGAACTATATTTATTATTAGGAAAGGTGGAAATATAGCTGCAAGTAATGATTCCTTTTGTATATTTGACTGCATGAAATGTATATTGGTGCTATGCTAACAGAATGAAACACGTGTCACATACTTGAAATAATAAACAAAAATAGATAAATTCGTGAACAAATCACATCTTCAGCAACCATAAAATAATTACTAGTTGGGGTTATCGAAAAAAAAAATTACTCATGGAAATGTAAAAACTTCGAAAGTTCTATACCTATTCACTCAGTGTTATTATTATGTCTTTCCAGAATGAAGCAAAGAAGTCTCTTGCTTATTTACGATTAATTCATTTTTCAAATACCACACACCCCATAAGAAACATGTAAAACAAGTTTCATTACAAGGGAACAAAATATTCTATAAACGAAAAAATCATGAAAGGAATATGTTCGGATCTACATGCGACAAAACTCCAACTACTAATTGTGGTAATACACCCAGGTGAAAATTAATTTACCAAGGCTTACATGCGATTTAGTCCATGCAGGAAATTAAACTCAAAATCAATGGTGTTCAGTAACATACGGCAAATGAAGGATTAATTATTCTCCGGGAAATGTTGTTCATCCACGCGACAGTCAATACATGAACGTGTCCCTTTGTACGCTTACTGATTTGCATATAAAGAATCTTACTGATTCTCTATTAAGAGGGTTCATATACTCATATAGACAAGCCATTGGAGTAATGTACCAAATCATTGCAAGCACGTAATCCACCTTTGTTTTGCATATCATTAAATACTATATTATCTTTAATATAACAGGTACAAACTCCAATTTTCTCTACACGATCAAACCACTTCAAAACAATTCAGATTTATCGCTTACTCGGGGAGTAAGCCTATAAACGACTTTGTTGTTGTTGTTGTTGTTGCTGGTGCTGTTGTTGCTGTTCTTGTTGGGGGGCTAGGAAAGGTCTATGGAGGAGCCTACAAAGGTCTGAAAAAGGTATTATGCGGCGAGTTAAAGATATAGGAATTTAAGGATAGAATATTTATGATTTATATATTAAAGTGAAAATGTAAAAAAACAAATAATATGTATGTTAAACAGTACAGAAAAATTATTTCTAATACAATATAGCGTATTTATGTCAATTTTCGTTGGGGAAACAGGGCTCTTTTTGACTGTAGATTTTAGCACGTTTTAATTTACGGTAAAAATTAAGAATATAATGTTTACAACTTATGCGTCAGGGGAAAATCTCGTGCGCGTCCCGAGTAAGCTGGAGGTCGGATCACGCCTTGCTTTCAAACACTTCTCTCTCACTGAAAATGTTAAGAGTGGGAGTGGTAGTAATCAGTCGATTGTACACCGAAAGTGTCGAAGTAAAAAGGGGGTTTAAGGAGTGACATTGCATTATAGTTTTTTTTTTTTTTTTTTTTTTTTAAGTCGATAGGACACTGGTGCCATACGACTAATGTAGCCCAGGCTTAATATAGACAAGAATAAGGGGAAGGAAAGCGACAGACTCGTCTCTTGAAAAGAGAAAGATTGTAAGCCATGATGGAAAACTAAGGCAGGGAAGAGAGTTCAAAAGCTACTGGGAGTAATCGGAGTACCACGGTGAACTGCTCAATATGCAAATATTTCACAAGTGCCCTTATGAAGCAACATTTCAGAAACACGCCCCCATTCGTAAACCTAAAAAACTAAGATACAAGACATTTCCAAATTCTCGAATATTGTCACGGATATTGCAAGAGTATCAATATCCGAGAAGCAAATGGAAATTTATAATGAACACCACCTAGTATACACTACATTCCTAACAACGAAAAACGTGACTGATAAAGAGATCAAACGAGTAAAATATGGGTTGAAGTTTTTTGTACATCGTATACTCAAGGCCACCGAAAATAAATCTATCGTTCGGTGATTTCGGTATAATCTGTATGAGCCGTGGCCCATGAAACTTTTAGCCCAGGCCCGGTGGTAGCCTGTGTGTTGTGGGTACCTATAGCGGTGCCAAACGCACGACCATGGCTAAGTTTAACACTAATAAAATATAAACTGCTGATGCTAGAGGGCTGAAATTTGGTACATTTGATCATTGGAAGGTGGAAGATCAGCATAACAATTTGCAGCCCCCTAGTTTCATTAGTTTTTAAGATCTGTAAACTAAAAATGGAAGGGATGAAAAGTCGTGTGCGATGGTCAAAACCTTCAAGCAACTGGTATGGTGCAGAACACCAAAAATAACAACACTGAAAGACACATTAGTGCTAATGACAAAAATCAAGAGCGATGAGGTAAAATTCATCACTGCGATTTCCTAACGTGGTTGGTGTGGAGAGATTGTTGGGGCGAACTCTGTTCTGTGCACTGAATGCAACAGGCAGCGTCACAAGAAATGCTCAAAATGACAAAATGTAAGCATTAAGAGATTTCTCAAGCCGCATCGTATTCCAAGAGGTAGAGAGAAAACAAGGGGAGGTGAAACTCGCTTTACAATAGATTGATAGGTTTCAGAAGATTTAAAACATATCTTGTTACATTATAGACACTCGGACCTGTGAAGCAGTAGTGGAGAATGTGTATACTACTCTATTCAGTATACACATAACCACTGACAAGGAAAGTGAAGGAGTTTTGTAAAGGTGTAAACACAGGATATTGCTATTCACAATCAGAGGACGGTGGGAAAATTTATATTATAAATGAGGAACTGAGGAAAGAAAGTTGTATTAAGAGGCTGGGGAAAAGGATATTTGAGAAAGAATGAGCAACAACTAGTGGAAAAAGTATCGACATGAACATACCAAGAAGAAAGCCGGTAGGATAGATAGATAGAATATAGAATTTGGGCCAAAGGCCAAGCACTGGGACCTAAGAGGTCATTCAGCGCTGACATGGAAATTGACAGTAAAAGGTTTCAAAGGTGTAACAGGAGGAAAACTTCGCAGTTGCACTATGAAAAGTGTTAGGAGAGAGTGGAGAGTAAAATGAAGAAAGAGAATATGAAAGGAGGTACAGTAAGAGGAACGAAAGTGGTTGCAGCTAGGGGACGAAGGCACGCTGCAACCTTAAATAATGCCTACAGTGCACCGCATAAGGTCCACTGACGGCACTACCCACCTACGGGGGAAAGCCAATAGGAAGATCACAAAATCATGGGAAATATAAATAAAGACTTCAATCGGTAAGTGATTGTAGAGAGAACTCATTCAGTGTGA
>NC_087209.1:24499641-24507141 GCF_015104395.2 Macrobrachium nipponense | reverse complement strand
GAGGCTAGAGGTCTGCAAATTGGTATGTTTATCATTTACCCTCCAATCATTAAAAATACCAAATTTCAGCCCTCTAGCCTCAGTAGTTTTTAGTTCATTTAAGGTCAAGTTTATCCAAGGACTATGCGTCTGTTACCACTAGAGGTGCCAACAACACAGGCCATCACCCGGCCGTGACTGAAAGTTACAAGGGGCGCAGTTGACTATCAAGGGCCGTTGTTGAGAGTTTCATACAGCATTTTCTTTCTATTCTATTTTAATGTATCACCTGTAACATCTAGACAAAGCTCTCAGGAAAGACTCATACTCCAGACAACTATCGCTCTCATCCGAAAAATCCAATAATCTCCTTACCGAATTGAACAAACAAATCTTTTATAAATACGATTCAGCCAAGCAATGGCTGGTCAGCTGACGTTAATTCTTATCGTACCCTTTCACAAATGGTGTAATATATATATATATATATATATATATATATATATATATATTATATATATATATATATATATATATATTTTAAAATATGTAATTACTGCACAGATGAAAAAGTTTTTACTGAACTTGAAAATATTTTTATTAATCAAAAACACTTATTTTTAATTTTAAGCATTTGTTAAAAAAACAAAAGAAAAAGAAATATTCTTCAGAGAGAGAGAGAGAGAGAGAGAGGGAGATGACGAGAGACGAGAGAGCGAGAGAGAGAGAGAGAGAGAGAGGAGAGAGAGAGAGAGAGAGAGAGAGAAACCCTTGCATGACACATTTAATTATGTAATTTTTGTTAACAGAAACTCAATTATTTCCATAATTGTCGTAACATAAAAAGCTTACAGTTTTTAAAACATTAAATATCCGGATAATTAATTCTAACAACCGTTTTCATTAGAAACTTTACTATATTCTCTGCTAGTTTCTTCGCCAAAACAAATAAATCCACACAGTCAGTAATATTCCATCTATCATTTTTCGGATTCACATTTCAACATTTTCCAAGAAAATCTCCTCCTCCCTTTTAATCACGAATGTAATTCTAGAAATATAAAATGCAAATCGAAAAATACAAACAAATGTAAAAAACAAATGTACATTAAATTCGTTGTTAGTCAGTTGCACTTTAGAAGGAGTTATCATATCTCAAAGGTAAATAAATAAATGTGATCCGTTCTCTGGGACTGAATGTTTTTCTTTTTTTATTAACGACTTCGTACGCAAGATTCAAGTTGTTGCAAACACAGTTTTTCACTTTTCCTTTCACCGCAGACATTACATCAAAACAAACAAACCTTCTTTTGAATTACCTTTTAGTATTGTCTTTCTACCTGTGCTTGGCCCTGATAGGTGGAGTAAGTTTGCTTCTATTAAATACATTTTCCTCTCGTATCACGAAATTATGTAAATAAGGACAAACAGAGTAAAAGATGCGACGAAGCTTCTTCGGCGCAATTGAGTTTTCTGTACAGCGTATAATGATGTATGAAACTCTCAGCCACAGCCCATGAAACTCTCAATAGTGACCCACGAAACTTCCAGCCACGGCACTGGTGATGAGCTATGGTGTTAGCACCTATAGCGGTGCCAGACGCACGATTTTGGCTAACTTTAACCTTAAACAAAATAAAAACTACCGAGGCTAGAGGGCTGCAATTTCTTATGTTTGATGATTGTAGGGTGGATAATCAACATATCAATTTACAGCCCTCTACCCTCTTTGGTTTTTAAGATCTGAGGGTGGACAGAGAAAGTGCGGACGGACTGACAAGTAGCCATCTCATTAGTTTTCTTTTACAGAAAACTAAAACTACTTCACTTGCAGAAAATGAAACAATATGGTATCATATGTAACCCACGGACAGCTAGATTTACAAAACTTTAACCTGCTAAAAACACTAAGAAAAGAAAATGTTCACAATTACACTGGCCATTTTATTAATTCGAAATCTAAAAATGTCGCCAGTCCCGCGATGTAAATATAATTATGCGATTGAATTTGCCATTTCATGGAGACAGCAGTTAAAATTTTCCCTTAGGCTCTTGGCATTTGTTCTAAAGAAAAAAAAAAAAAGGCAATGAAAGCAAATAGGGATCGATCTCCATATCAAAGTTATTCCTTGCACTATACCGCGTCCACCTATACAAGGTCATTGTAATCCATCCTCACTTTCACGATATTTTGTGGAAGTAGATTTTCCGACAGCGGTTTCAGATTTATGTCAAAATGCAACAAAATTTTCCTTGGCCCCATAACACACTTTGTACGAAATTTCACCACAACTCACCGATAACTTTCTAAGATATTTTGCAGATGGCAAAACTTAACCATCTCCTTCATGTTATGCAAATCAACACTAGGAAATTTCATTAAGTTGATCCAAGACAGACAGACAGAAGTGAATACAAATCTCTAACTATATTGGTGAAAGTTTTAAGTTTTAAAAGTTTTTTTTTTTTTTGTTTTTTTTTTTTTTTTCAAGGTATCATAAACGATGCCAACAACAACAAAATAAAAGAAATGGCAAACGAAGATTTGTTACAGGCAACAGGGCGCCGCCTTCTTTGATCTAGATGCATGTAATGGTCAGTTTTCAGCTTTTCTGTTTATTAACGTTATTTCATTTTCCTTCTCCAAGTTTTCTCAGTAACCTTGTAAAACCTTCACTTCATATCCTCCCACCCGAGTCCACTTCCCACCACAATTTACTACAAAGGAAACGAAAGGGGTAGAAGGAGAGAGAGAGAGAGAGAGAGAGAGAGAGAGAGAGAGAGGATTTATTCCTTGGCTTTAAGTTTATCTATTACTCCTCTTCCAGTAGTCTCCCTCTTCTTTCCCTTATCTCCCGTACTTTATTTTCCTTCTCACTCGTCCCCGTTTTTCTTTTTTGCTGTGACCTCTGCTGCTTCGTGCAGTATTTGTTTCTTACCCATTCATCCTTCTCCCCCTTCCAATTTCTTTCATCCTCTATTCATTTCCCACGCCCATTTGGCCGTCCTCCCCAACTTCCAACTACAGTAAGGTCTTATCTTATAGATTTATTTTGTGATGCTTTTTTTTTTTTTTTTTTTTTTTTGCCATGTGACAAACATGAATACAATTCGCACGCACATGGGAGAACGTAAAAGAACATGTCTAACGACATTGCTACTTCTGTCCTAGCATTACATACACACGCATAACACGCACACACAACCCACACACACACACACACACACACAGAGAGAGAGAGGAGGAGAGAGAGAGAGAGAATTATGTCTGATGACATTGCTACTTCTATCACGGTAGTACACACACACACACACACACACACACAGAAAGAGAGAGAGAGAGAGAGAGAGAGAGAGTTGCTAGTACATCTTCCGGTATATTTTGCATCTTCCAATCTTGGATGGTCTGGGATGCAGTTTAGATATTTGTCGAGCTTATTCTTAAACACATCTACGATCACTCATGTTATATTCCTCAGATGAGCTGGCAACGCATTGAATAGACGCTGCATTATCGATGCTGGTGCGTAGTGGATTAATGTCCTGTGTGCTTTCCTTATTTTTCCTGGTATAGTTTTGGGCACTATTAATCTACCTCTGCTTGCTCTTTCTGATATTTTTAGCTCCATGATGTTTCGGCTATTCCTTCCTATCTGTTTTCCATGCCTGAATTATCATGTAGCGTTCTCTTCTCCTTTCTAGACTACATAATTTTAAGGATTGTAGTCTTTCCCAGTAGTCAAGGTCCTTAACTTCTTCTATTCTAGCTGTAAAGGACCTTTGTGCATTCTCTATTTGTGCAATATCCTTTTGATAGTGTGGGTACCATATCATATTGCAATATTCAAGTGGACTACGAACATATGTTTTATAAAGCATAATCATGTGTTCAGCTTTTCTTGTTTTGCAGTGCCGTAACAACATTCCCATTTTTGCTTTACATTTTGCCAATAGAATTGCTATTTGATCGTTGCATAACATGTTCCTATTCATCATCACACCAAGGTCTTTAACTGCTTCCTTATTTTTGATTGTCTCATTATTAGGTCCCCTATATGCATATAGCTTTCCTTCTCTGTCTCCATAGTTTATTGATTCAAATTTATCAGAGTTAAATACCATCCTATTTACCTCTGCCCAATCATATACTTTGTTAAGGTCTCTTTGTAGCGCGTTCCTATTTTCATCACAAGTAATTTCTCTACTTATTCATGTGTCATCGGCGAAACTACTCACTACTGAGTCCTTAACATTGCTGTCTATGTCTGCAATCATAATAACAAACAGTAATGCAGCTAACCCCGTACCTTGTGGCACACCGGAAGTTACCTTAGCTTCATCCGATTTCTCATTGTTTGCAATAACTATCTGTTTTCTGTTGTGTAAAAAATCTTTTAACCATCTTCCTACTTTATCCACTATATTATGTTTTCTAATTTTCTTCACTAATATATTATGGTCTACCTTGTCAAAAGCTTTTGCAAAGTCTAGATAAACCACATCTGTTTCATTTCCGCTTTTCATATTTTTGTATATGTTCTCACGGTGGACTAACAGTTGGGTTTGTGTACTTTTTCCAGGTACGAAACCATGTTGTCCTATATTAAACAGATTATTTTTTATTAAATGTTTCATAATATTTTTCTTAATTACCCTTTCATACACTTTCATAATATGTGATGTTAGACTCACAGGCCTATAATTACTTGCCTCTAGTCTTGATCCACTTTTGAATGTAGGGGTAATATATGCTAATTTGTGCTCATCATAAATCATGCCTGTATCTAATCTATAGTCTTAATAATATTGCAAGTGGCTTTGCAATAGAATGAACTACTTTCTTTAACAAAATAGCAGGAACACCATCAGGACCTGCTGCACCTCCATTTTTAATTTCATTAATAGCCTGCACAATATCAGCTTCATTGATATCTATGTCAGCTAAATATTCACTATTTTCGTCCCTTACTTCTATATCGTTATCTTCATTATCTATTTTAGGGGTGAATTTTCTCTTATATCGTTCCGCCAATATGTTGCAAATTTCCTTTTTTTCATTCGTTAATCTCCCTTGAATTCTTAGAGGGCCTATTTCTATTCTTCTTTTATTCATCTTTTTCGCGTATCAGTATAATAGTTTGGGATTTTGCTTGATATTTACTAGGGTTTTTTCTTCCAAGTCCCGTTTTTCATTTTCTTTTGATTGTATAATCTTTTGTTCTGCATTTTCTATCTTACTTTTTTGTTCTATAACGTTCCATGCATTTTTTTTTTTTTTGCAAGACCTTTTTTCCATTTTCTGATTTTCTGGAACAAGATCCTTCTGTCTCTTGGTATGCATGACTGATGTTTACTTTTCTTCTTCGGTATATATTTTATTTTCTATATCTCCGTATTTACCCTTATGTCATCACTTACGAAAATGTTATCCCAATCTTTGTTTAATTCTTCATTTATTTCTGACCATTTTATATTTTTATTGCAGAAGTTGTATTTTCCATATCCTTCCCACTTTTTCATTTCTTGCTTATCTCTGTTTTCACTTGCTTTGGAATGGACTATTAATTCTATGACATTATGGTCTGAAATACTCGCATTACAAACTATTATTTCTTTAACATAATTCGTCTCGTTCACAAATACTAGGTCTAAAGTATTTTCCTTTCTTGTTGGCAGGTGATTTATTTGTTGAATGTTGTATTCTAGTAGCATATCTAATAGCTTTTCGAATTGCCTCTTATCTTCTGCACTACTATTACTCTCTTTTTTATATGTATAAGTACAACCACAATCTCCTCTTCGTTCTTTCCATTCTACGAAAGGAAAGTTGAAGTCTCCAGATAGGAGAATAGTCCAGTCCTTGTGATTTCTACATATATCATCCAATTTTTCTATTATTAAGTCAAAACACTCTTTACAGTATTAGGGGGTCTATATATTACTATGTTCATTAATTTTTCAGATTCAAATTCTACCGCTATTAGTTCACATTCTGAGTTACTATATTTCTCATATATTTTTCCTTGTTTTTTGTCTTTCCCATATATTGCGAGAGAGAGAGAATTCCAATGACATTGCTACTTCTAGCATGGTAGGAGAGAGAGAGAGAGAGAGAGAGAGAGAGAGAGAGAGAGAGAGAGACAAGGAGTTAGGATGTCTCAAAGACTTATTATACCATCCGAGGAGAAATCGTGTGCTCATTTATCTGTAGGAGCAGGTTTTACTGTTCATTCATAGTGTCCTAATGATTTTGTCTAGCTTTCTTTTAAATTCTTCCACACTGGTGCTGTTTACAACTTCTGGTAGCAGTTTATTTCATGTTTCACATATCATGTATGTACAACGACATTCCTACTTTTATCATGGTAGGGAGAGAGAGAGATAATAATAATAATAATAATAATAATAATAATAATAATAATAATAATAATAATAATAATAATAATAATAATAATAATAATAATAATAATAATCTTTATTTCCAATATTTACATTGGCTATTCTGTATCTTACAAAAGATAAAATATATTGCAATGCATGAGTTACATTTCATACTGCTCACAGTTTACACCAAAAAAAAAAACCTGATTTAGAAAGTTGCCCTTCTATTGTTACAATTCTGGAAATGCAGTATAAAGCGCTATCAACCTATCGGCAAAAAATGTTTCTTCAGAGCTGATTTGAAAGAATTGATATTAACAGTTGTTTTTATAGCTGTTGGTAGCTTATTCCAAGCTAAAGGACCCTGTACAGTGAGCGATCTTTTACCCAGCTCGGTATTTGTCCTTGGTACGTAAGGGTCGTTGCTATTTCTTGTTGTCCTGTCACTTCAAAATCCAACTAATGTCAGAGGAAAAATCTATGTAGGTAATAAATTATTCAATATCTTATAAATTAACAGACATAAGTCATACTGTATTCTTTGTTCTATATTTAGCCATTCTAATTTATTTAAAATTGGGGTTACATGATCGCATTTCTTTGCCTTCCCATCAGTCACTTTTGCCGCAAAGTTTTGGAGTTTTTGTATTCGATGTTGTTGTTGTTTAGACGTAGTGCCCCATCCCTTCAAACAGTAGTTTACTATGCTTAACGCAAGCGACTGAACAACCATTTTGCGCATTTCATGATCAAATCTGTCTTTTATTCTGTTTATATAAATTAGTGTTCCATTCACTTTCCTACTAACTTCATTTATATGAGCATCAAAACACATGTACTGATCAAAGTAAACTCCGAGATTTTTTACATGGTCACTTTTTCTAATAGCATTGCCATTGAAATTTATAACTATATTATCAGGAATTTGAGAAATGTATTGTCTTGAGCCAAGGAAAATATACTGAGTTTTTTATTAGTTTACATTTAATCCATTAGTTTGGAAACAATATTTAGCATTTTCTAAGATACTTTCCGCTCTTGAAATTAACATTTGTAATTCTTCTATGGTTCCGGTGATTAGGATTTGACTGTCATCTGCATACTGTATCAAGAGACAATCCTGTAATGAAGTAGACATAT
>NC_087209.1:24467141-24494641 GCF_015104395.2 Macrobrachium nipponense | reverse complement strand
GTTTGTAACAACAAGGCGAAAACTTAAGTGGACATTCATGAACTACTACAATCATTTTTTAAATAGCATAAATATGATTATTAGCGATCAGCAGCTTGTAAATCTGACAACGAAATCCATACACAGAGAGAGAGAGAGAGAGAGAGAGAGAAGAGAGAGAGAGAGAGAGAGAGAGAGAGAGAGAGAGAGAGAGAGAGAGAGCTAAAAAAACCTGTGTTCCAGGAATAGCAAGGTGAAGGCGCGAAAAAATGGGACGAAATAAATCATTTTAATAACAAGTCTTGCGCAAAAAGAATGGCTTCTCTTAAATTACGTCTCGGCTGCAAATCTGTCAGGAAGAAAAGAAGAGGAAGAAGAAGAAGAAAAAAAGCAACACGGCCAGCAATCAATGTCACGCATTATGCATAAATCAATGGCATATTAAACACACGGCCGGAAATACTGCAAATTGAATTGGCAAGCGGAGAATGCAGAGTTTCTGCCGCTGTTGATTGTGTCTTCGGTCGAACATCGCATCGACTGACTGTTTCTCGACCCTTGCTGATAAAATGGCCACTTGACAAGTAAGTCGGCGTCTCTTTAAAGAAACTTAATTTATGGGTTATGGATGATGGACGAAGATCTGCATGACGCGTTAACCGGTGACATCTTCATCGAGGGGTCACTGATTAAAACCTGCTAGAATATTACATCTTCTGTGATATCTCAATTTAAAGGTTTTTAATCAAATGATCAGTAAACATTGTTTATTTATCATTTATTTATTATGTATATGTTAATTTATCATTTATTCATTATTTATATATTATTTATGTATTTTCTTATTTATGTATGTACTTATTTATTTGTTCATGAATATATGAATTATTATTTATTTGGAGTATTGCATTTATTATTATTATATTTATTTATTTATTTATTGGTTTATTATTATATTATTATATTATATGAATTATATATGGATGTATTCTCTATTTATTTGTTCATGATATTTATGAAATTATTATTTGGATTGTTTATTGC
Organism: Macrobrachium nipponense; assembly: GCF_015104395.2. NCBI lineage: Eukaryota > Metazoa > Arthropoda > Malacostraca > Decapoda > Palaemonidae > Macrobrachium > Macrobrachium nipponense. The sequence continues at coordinate 24,493,618 of NC_087209.1, read as the reverse complement.
ATTTATTTATTTCTTACTTATATTATTATTCGTTTATTATTATTATTATTTATTATTATTATTATTATTATTATATTATTATTATTATTATTATTATTAATTTTATTAGTTAGTAGTAGTAGTATGTAGTAGTAGTAGTAGTATAGTAGTAGTTAGTAGTATAGTAGTAGTAACAATTTTACCAGACCACTGAGCTGAATATCAGCTCTAACATGGCTGACCCGAAGGATTTGTTTTTTACATTTTGTCAATTAATTTACAATTTGTCTAAACTTTATAATCGGATTAATGTCAAATGCTGAAGCTTCGGACAAAATTTCACAGATCAACTTGTTCCAAAAATTTCCGATGCTGATTATAGTTTGGACATTCATACATGTTTAATCGTTATCATTACTTTGCATTCAGAGCATTCATGAGCACGATAAGAATAATAAACGAATTGTTTCAAGATATTTAACAAATATACAATGTTACTCATACAAAGTAATGTTCTATGCACATTTCTTACAGCGTAAAAGTAGAAAACAATTTAAACAGTAAAACAAGTAATAATAAGCAAACTAACCAAGTACCTGGTTCCATGCATAACAAATGAAGGCCAATAATAAATACAGTCCAGCCAATGATTTATACGTAATAGATTTTCCTCACTGGACTAGTGGGTTGTGTTTCCGACTATCAATCTGGTAACTGAGTTAGCTCTCCGCTGCTGCCAACATCAGGAGAATTTATTGCCGATAATTAGAAATTCATTTCTCGATATAATGTGGTTCGGATCCCACAATAAGCTGTAGGTCCCGTTGTTAAGTAACCAATTGGTTGCTAGGCAGGTAAAGAAGAGGAAAAAAATCTGATCCTTCGGACCAGCCCTAGAGGAGCTGTTAATCAACTCATTGGTCTGGTTAAACTAAGTCTAAGATATGCTTAACTTTATACGTTACATGGCACTCAACGCAAAACACTGAAATCACAGCACACAGAGGCAAATGGAGATATTCACTCGTGTATTTTGTTACGGGAGCTTTCACTGAAAAAGACGTGCTTTCAATCACCTAGATGCGTTCTTGCATGCAAAAAATAAAATTAAAAAATGAGGACATTTATATTACAAACATATGTCACTTCAGTCATGATTCTAATAAGAAACACATGTCGCGTACATCATATCACAGATTCACTATGAAACAAAGGATTTCTCTCTCTCTCTCTCTCTCCTCTCTCTCTCTCTCTCTCTTTTAATCTTTTTCTTACGACCATAAGCTGGTTTCATTGTATAACATATTACATGCAGCTAGAGTTACACGACAATATTACCGTGAATATATATATAAATGAATAATGTCAAACTGCAAAAAGGCGCTTCATATTTCTCTTCCTGTTCTGTGTATTTCCCTTCGACTTTGTAGCAAGTGAAGGACGACAGTAAAATTAAATCCGTACATTCAGAGAATAAGTATGTATATGTGTGTATATATTAATATATATATATATATATATATATTATATATAGATATATATATATATATATAATATATATATATATATATATGCATTCATCGGAAAACAGCTCTGAATTAACGCAGTGTGTATGACAATACGTACTGTACATACATACACACACTACATACATCCATACATACATACATACATACATACTACATACATACCATACATATATATATATATATATATATTTAATATATATATATATATATATATAATATCTATATACGCAACTGTAATAGCCACATGCCCTCTTAACTTAAACATATAATATAAATATTATAGTACACAAAACACAATCTCTCATGCACCTGGGTATTTCTGGGTATTTCCTTTAGTATATCGGTGTACCAGTGACTTACACGACAATTATGGAAATTTTAACATTAATAGTCTCTTTTGAGAATCTGCTTAGAGTAGTAAACTCATCCATTGTAAAACAATAATACTTCAAACGCATAAACTTCTACTGAAACATTTGTATTACTCTTACACTTTCAAAAAGTAAATTTAAACTTTCCTACTTGTAAAAACATAATACACAGAAGAAAAATGCTTCTTTCGGTCAATGCTCAGGAAAAACGCAATTTAAAAGAATTATTAATTATTTAGGCTCATATGCAGAAAAGAACATAAAAAAATACTTTAAACGCATTAAAAATCTTTAAGGATTTAAACTTATCAACCTTTACAATCGCAAAAAAAAAAAAAAAAAAAATCTTTTTTCGCCCAATGCTCAATAAAAAAACGCAATTTTAAAAAAATATAAGAAAAAATCTATTTTTCCCTTCATTCTCATATTTTAAAAAAAAATGATGATACTCGGCATAAAAAAGGAAACGAAAATATTAATAGATTTTTGGAAAGACAATACTCGAGCCATGCGAGCCATTCAAACCAACCCCACCCCACCCTCGGCGTTCTTTTGCTTACAGTAGATCTTAATCATTCCTGACATAGCCAAGGGCCAGTGAGTGGCCACAGCTTTGCTGTATCAAGATCACGGTTTTCAGAGAAATGACGAAACCTCTGCCGTGTCGCAAATTCCCGAGATGTATACTAATATTGCACCAGTCGGGGTTTTTTTTCTTTTATGCCCCTAGGTTAGGTTAAGTTAGGTTAGGCTGGGTTAGGATATGTTACTCTAAAACAATATTTCAGGATAAGGTGGGTGTGGGAAACATAATTAAATTTTTTTCGGGGATGATTCTATGGTTAGTTTTTAAGATATAGCGTCTGGCTTTTTCAAGGAAGGTTCGGTACTCAATTAAACTGTGGGAATATACAGTCGGGTCCACCTCTAATGCCCCATGAAATATTAATTTTGATCGAGAATGGAAAACCTTCATTATCAAAACATTTCGTCCTGAAAGGAAAGCCATGCTTAGGCGTCTGCTGTCCTTAATTTTCAGTTATCTGAAAATACGTAAAGTAATTACATATACAACAATAAAAAAACTAATTATACATTACTTTACAAACAATAATGACGTAAGGATGAAATATCAAAACAATTGGAACACTGGCGAATTAAAAGAGAGAATTAGTCTAAACATAGGGTACCTTATTGGAATAATTCATTTCAGACAAATAATAAACTTCTCGTGATGATTAAAACATATGTATGTATGTATTTGTGAATGTATACACTAAAATGTAGACTAATTTATCTCAACTCCATGAACAGATCACCCCTTATTTAAGTAAATAGTAATCAATTCAATTTATTCACAACAGCAAATATACATTCAACAGCTTTTTCAGTAACCGACAAACTAAATGAATCATGACTCAGATGAATAAATGACAAATCATCGTACAGAGTTTATTCTTGCCAACTGCTACCAGAGACCTGACCTTCAACAGAATAAGATCATCAGGAATAAGACAGAAAGATACAACATTTCACAACGACACAAATGTTTGTGACAAAGAAAATCATTTCTCATTAGCAAAGGCCACCAGAAAATAAGAGAAACAATCCCATTTTTTGCATTGCAGCTGACGTTTCTTTTTTCTTCACTTTTTTTTTTTTGTACAAGCGCCAAGTCGTAACTCAAGTCATCAATGAAATATTCATGTTGCAGCATAATAAAGCAACAGTAAAATTTGCATATTCCCAGCGAATAAAAAGGCTAATTTTCAGTATAGGCTTCCATTTCCATACAAATCTACATATACGCTCTCCCCTACGGCTCCCTGATAGAGCGTTCCGAAAGAATGATTTCCTTTGATGGTTTCCTTATCCGAATTCGTCGACAGAGAAACTGGGAAAGAAATACTGTTGATAACAGCAATTCCCAAGACGCAATGAAGCATCAATAACAATGCTGCAGTGACATGTGCATTGAAAATGCAACATAACGAAGCATTAATATGAATGCGGCCGTCACTCGAGGAAGAAATATTCATTATAGATGTATCAGATAACCTTCACGTTGAAAATACAAAATGCATCGCCACACGCTAAGCCGAATATATCAGGTGTTAACAGTAGGAAATGGAAAATATGGAACAACGGATCACATGCCTTATAATTCTATGATTGCTGTAGTTATCTGCATCAAAACATGAATATAACGAGAGACACCTGAATGCATAGGTTAAACGCAGTAAAAAATTGCAAAGCTGAAAAATATACAGACAGTTAAGAAAGCTCCATACAAAAAAAAAAAAAAAATTAAATCCTTCTTCGTTTCGCGTCTAAAGAACCTAAAGATAGTTTCATTACTAAATCGGATCTTTCAAAAATAGTGAGTCATCCCAAGGGTTTTTGGAATCGTTATCTAGGACTAATATTTCTTGGGAGGCTTATTTTTATAATATTTAATCTTTTGTCTATGTTTTTACGGCAATCCCCAACAGGCTTGTACTAAACACGCCACAAATGTGGAGACATACTGCGTTTAAACCCTGTGGGGGTAAATATCTAGGAAAGATCTAAAGATTCTAACTAAAATTTCTCCACTGCAAAGATTCGTCACTAGTTTTACCCATGACAGACACCACAGGGAGGGAACAAGCGATCTTACATAAGTACAGCTGACTTTAATTGCAACTGACAGTTGCAATTACATATACCAATGGTTTTTCATCGAGTGACCTTTTTGTACATGATCAATGCAATCATTCATAAGCTTCTGTTTCCTCAGGCACCACACTAACAAATGTTCTGCCTTGCTGGCGTTAGATTCGCATGAGGAAACGGCACAAATTCATGTCTGTTTGCGAGATGTCAACAAAGATGTTCTAAACCACTTATTGAAAAACCGCTGAAATAGACATTTTTATGCAGTAGTACAAACACTTTGGGCATTGCATCGCAACAATTTCCTGTGCATTTGATGTCTAGGCCAGTCCCTTACGACTCCCCCGATTGGCTGTTGATATAAGCCAATCACAGGGCTGGAAATTCTCAGTCTCTCTCGAGGGTTCAGATAGGCAGGATGTATGTTCCACCTCTTTTGAAAGACATGTCTCTAAAGAGAGGTAGAACATACATCCTGCCTATGTGAACTCTCGAGAAAGACCGAGTTTCCAGCCCTGTGATTGGCCTATCAACAGCCAATCAGGAACGTCGTGAGGGACTGATCTAGACATATCAAATGCACGGTTGATGTGAATCTGCTATGGCAGTCAGTAAGCCGAAGACAAAGCAAGCGATAGTGCCGTAGGTCTTGCGGACATGACTTGTAGAACGCTGATAATTAACAACAGAATTTTAAAACCAACAACGTCATTGCACACGAACTAAAAACCATTGTCATTTGCTTGCAACACAAAGCGCGCCACTTGCACAGGGATTATACACTTGAATGAAAGATAAAAGACACATACTTGGATGTAAGTCTTTGTTACAAAATTCCAACCGACTTGTTTACTATAATTGCCGTCACCTGTTAAACCTGGTGCCACTGTAATCACGATGTACCGAGCAGACATAAAAAAAATGGACAAAGAACACTTCTGGCAACAAACTACTTAATTTTGATCAGAAAATTAATCCTGATATTGCCGCTATACTATGGCAGTCTTTAAAGACGTTTGACCAGAGGTGAAAGATTAAAAATAATTTAAGAAAATTTGTGCATGATTTAGTCATTCATACAGAAAGTCAAATATATAACCATGCACTTCAATTTTTATTTTTTTGTAGAAACCAAAAGATGAATATCAATGCAATTTGTTAACTTGAATAGACCGATAACTCATACAAACTTCAATCCAGATTTAAAGTTGATTCGAATACGGATGACTCTACAAGTTACACCCGGCATTTTTTTATGCGAATGATTACTACAAAGTGGTGAAATCTTAGTAAAATAAAAAAAATCTTAATTAAAAGACATGGATATATACTATGAAGATATAAGTATTAACAATTCAATCAAAACCATTTACTGACAAGGGATAACAATGAGCCAAGACAGTAAAACTATTAATTGTATTTCCTACGATCATTTATAAGGAAACGTCATTTATCTGCAGGTACAATTCAGTTTTTTACCCAAATATATCACTCAATTAACATAACTGTATATTCATTGAATTCAAGTTACTAAGACGTTGAATAAAAACTTAATCATGATAAAAACGGGTTGAATTGAGATTCAAGGTTTAATCGTCTCGTGACAAAAGCTACAGCGAATACTATTTCTCTATATGTGAACTTGCCCTACAGTAATGACTAAAACAATTATATAAAAAAAATTGACGTTAATGATACTGAACGATCTTGATTTAAGTTCCGTTAAGAATACTAAATACACTATAGCGTTATTTATTAGTACTGCAATAAGAATAAGACTATTTCAAAGCAGAGAAATTAAGGTGGTTCTGGGAAAGCCCGAACGATTGAAATTACCCAGACCAGGACTAGGCTACAAGTATCTTACACAAATGAGTGCTCAAATAACATGAACAAATAGAGCCAAAAGTTCTGCCTTTGGTAAATACTACGAATAATTAAAACAAATCAGAGGAGTTTTCATGGACACTCTTGTAGTAAGGCTGGTGGAAACGGAACTGGGCCTCGAACTATTTATACATTAAATTCCCGGCTGCTAATTCCCGAGATGTATACTATAATAGATTCACATCAACCATACATCTGATGTCTCGACCAGTCCCTTACTGCGCTCCTGATTGGCTGTTGATAAGCCAATCACAGGGCTGGAAACTCTCAGTCCCTCGAGAGAGTTCACATAGGCAGGAGGTATGTTCCACCTCTCCTGAAAGATACTTTTGAAACGTATCCCTCAGGAGAGGTGGAAATACATCTTCCCTATGTGAACTCTCGAGAGAGACAGAGTTTCCAGCCCTGTGATTGGCTCATCAACAGTCAATCAGGAGCGTCGTAAATGACCGGCCTAGACATCAGATGCACGGTTGATGTGAATCTACTATAGTATTACACAAGCCCATTTCTTTATTTATTTTTTTTTTATACATGCCCTAGGTTAGGTTACATTCGATTAGTTTAGTTTAATGAAAACTACAGTAGGCAATTTGGATGTGGGAAGCAAAATGAGATTATTATCATAGATATTCTATGGTTAGTTTTTCAGATATGGCGTCCCGCTTCTTCAGGGAAGGTTCGGTACTCGGTTACAGTTCGGGAATATGCTTCCCGACTTCATGAGGAAAGTTCATGTAAATTCTTTTTCGTCCTCTGCCAATGCAGATATTTCAGCAACAATTAACAACAACCGATAGAAGTATTATAACAGATCTAAAATTCACAGCTATAGTTGACCGTTCAAGTTTAGACTAATAAATATAAATTAAGATTATTATTGAAACTCCTCGACAATGATATTTTAGAGCTTATGGTTAAAAATTTATATATAAACATATGTATGTATGTATATTATACACACACATATATATACACACGCGCCCACACACACACACACCACCACACACACACACATAGATATATATATATATATATATAGATATATATATATATATATAATATACACATATGTGTGTATTATATATACACAAATATATCCAAAATTATTAAGCCATTCCAAAATAATCTGTAAATATCACAAGTTTCTGCATTTTTACCTTCTGTGGCTCAAATAAACGTATTATTTTTATATATACTTACACACACAAACATTATATACATATATATACATACATATATATACATACGTAATCAGTATACCACACAAGTGCATGCGTCGTTTATACCACACTGCTGCATAGAGTAAGTTCCTTACTCGTATGTATACTTTAGCTCTACACATTCCCAAGACGAGACATGTGGAGCAGAAGTCCATTAAAGAAAGAATGCAGGATCTCCGTATAAAGATGACGTGATGAGAGGATTGTTCATCTCCATATTTATGCTTCAGCGTTCCTTAAGGGAACGGGAGGAAAAGTCAAAACCTCTTTTCAAAAAACGGAGGAAAAAGGAAAAGGGAATAAAAAAAAAAGGTCCGAATGAAAATTGGCGGATAGGTGGAGAGATGAGAGCGGTTTTAAAAATGTAAATACATGCACCAAGCGTAGTTTTTGTATTATTATTTTTTTCCTTTCTCTTTTTCATTTCCTCTAGCTATAATTCTATTTTTGAGTCTTTCCCCCTACGGCTCCATAATGTATTCCGTAAATGAATCTCGCCGCTTTTTCCATCATTTTTCCCCCCGTCTCTTTTTTTTTTTCCGGAAAAGATTTTTTCTCAGTCCCCCTTTTTTTTTTTTTTTTTTTTTTTTTTTTATCCCGAACTGGCTAATTGATTCACGCAACAAACGTCCGACGGGAGAGGCGTCTCTCCGCCTCTTTTGTAAGGCTCTGATCGCTCCGGTTTCATAATTACCCCTTCCAATTAATGTGTCAGGTTTTCTTTTTCCCTCCTCCGCTGTTCAAGTCGGTCGGGTGCTTGAACTTTTCCTACGCCTTCGCTGGATCAACAAGGGGCAGAATTCAGATTATTCATCACTAGAATATCTGTGTAGACTAGCTAACTTTCAAAACGAAAAGCGAGAAGCTTTGCATGCGCGTATGTATGTATGTATGTATGTACTATATACATACATGCATATGTATGTTTGCTTATTTGTTTGTTTGTTTGTTTGTTTCTATGGATGGATGGCTGCATGATATTTAGGGCTAAAGCCCAGGCACTGGGGCCAAGAAGGCCATTCAGTGCCGTAATGAAGGTTAAATAAATTGAATTATGGTAAATGGATTAATGACTTGGGGCAAGAAATGATTCATAAAATTAGATGTGACTAATAAATAAAATCAAAATATGAAGTGTAATGAATGGCGTAATATATATGTTTGTTTGTATGGTGTTTTTACGTTGCATGGAACTAGTGTTTATTTAGCAACGGGACCAACGGCTTTACGTGACTTCCGAACCACGGCGAGAGTGCGCTTCTATCACCAGAAATACAGATCTCTCACACCTAAATGGAATCCCCGAGAATCGAACACGCGGCCACCGAGGTGGCAGGCCAAGACCATACCGATCACGCCACTGAGGCGCTTACATGCATTATGGATGTGTGATTGAGTTACAATTACTGCAGCTCAATAAAAAGGCAGGTGGAATCAGAATCACTTACGGAATACTTATAAGAAAAAAAAATTTTTGTTCACTACAACTTACATTATAAATTCCGTACTCAGGTATAAGAACATTTTTTATATATCTTATTATCCTTACCGTTCATACATGTACAATGTACATATTTATTTGTGAATTTTTATTCATCTGTTTTTACCTTCGGTATTTTTGGGGGGATATATATATATATATATATATATAATATAAATATATATATATATATATATATATATATATATACCTATATATATATATATATATATATCTATATATATATGATATATATCCTCTAATATATATAAATATATATTATGGGTATATATATATATTATTATAATATATAATATATATATACTTATATATATCATATTTTATATATCTATATAATATATAGATATATATATATATAATTATCAATATATATTATATATATATATATATATATATATAGATACTATATATATATATATATTATATATATATAATATAATATATATTAATAATATATATGTATATAATATGTAATATTATATAATAATATATATATATATATATATAATTATATATATAATATATATATATATATATATAATAATATATATATAATATCCCCAAAAAAATACCCGAAGGGAAAAACAGTTGAATAATAATTCACAAATAAACAAGAGGTAAATATGTACATGTATGAACGGTTAAGATAATAAGAAATATAAAAAATGTTCTTACACCTGAGTACGGAATTTATAATGTAAGTTGTAGTGAAAAAAAAAATGTTTCTTATAAGTATTCCGCAAGTGATTCTGATTCCACTTGCCTTTTTATTGAGCTGCAGTATATATATATATATATATATATATATATTATATATATATATATATATATATATATATATATAATATATAATATATATAACATTTTCTACTCGGGAACGTGTAATGTTAAGTTATTAGCCTTTTAGCTTTGTTCATGGGAATGCATTATAATAATAATAATAATAATAATAATAATAAATAATAATAATAATAATAATAATAATAATAATAATAATAATAATAATAATAAAAGGGGCCTCATTTTTAAAGCAAAGAAATCATCATTTTCCAGAAAATCCTCGCAATAACCCCCTAAACAGAGCTAACCGAATTACATCCACTTTATTTCATTACATTTGAAAAATCAACAAAGAGCAAAGACAATGGAAAACGCTGAAAAGGGAGAGGAGGACGATTCAATGCAGACCGTAAGCACCTTCGCTGCTTTGTCAGTCATAAAATGTAACCAGCTTTGCTGCCCACTTCTAAAATTAAGTTTAGAGGCACTAAAGCAATTTCCGAGCGGAAATAGAAAAGAAAAATGCGCGTTGTTTATCGGGGTTTGTAGCTTAGGAAAGCTCTTATAAAACATCCCCCACAGAAAGACAATACAAAATAACTCTAGTTAACTGAACATTCTCTAGATTTTTATACGTTTTATATTTACGTCCTGTTTACGATACGAAATTTACAACAGACGAAACAACTTTTTCAGGATCATTTCGGGTTATAAAATCAAACACTGGGTTGCGAAATAACGTCAAAAGTGGAGCGAAAATTTTAAAAATTTTGTTTGTTAAATTTTACAACCACCCGCCACCCCCCCCAAAAAAACTATCACATATTACAGAGCCAACATGAAATAATAAAGTAAAAACTGGAGCAAAAACTTTTGTTTGTTAAATTTTATAACAGTCATCTGACAAGACAGCTTTACAGATCAGTACCTGAAGAAGTTCGACGTCTTCTTGTGCAAGAATTAGCCCAGAAAAAACTACCACATATCCCACCCACCCTCAGTGTTTCAGCATGCAAAAAAATAAAAGGAACGACGATACCAAAACCAAGAGTACAACTAAAAGAATTTCGGGACAACACAATGAAACCTGCAGTGTTGAATGTCAAATTATATGCTCACCCGCATTGAAAATATTCGCTTAAAGTAGTTGAAAATATTCGCTTAAAATAGTTTCGTTTTATAACACACCAAAGGCCCGTAGTATATACCATATCAATCTCCTATTTTAGGACATAAAGCAATCTAAAACATTTCCATTTTTGAACTTAATAACCTGGCTTCACCAAAGGGACTGATTTTTAAATTCATTTTTTTTTCAAAATCTACACACAGGCCTGTATACATCAGATTTACAAAAGTGAGTTTTCACCATAATAATCACACCGCAATCACCAGATAGGCTGAACTGAAGTTTTCCGTAATTTACCCTTTGAGAACTCGCCATTTGATAAACATCTCCAGGTGACTAGAAATAGAATCCCACTGAAATGTCAAAATCTTCATGATGACATCTCATTATGCACAAAGAATCCCTGGGGACACATAATGCAAATAGCTGTGGTAGATGGTGAAATTAAAATAAACAACAACAAAAATTAATAATCATACCGATGAAAATATGGAAAACACAGAATTGCTCTGAAAACGAAGAGAGCAAAAATAATACGGACGGCTACCAAAACTAGGCCTTTTGTAAACAAGCAAAGATTTTCAAACTCTTCGGACAACCATGTTTTCGAGGAGAGATAATTTTATATATAAATATATATATATATATGTATATATACATAGATGTGTGTATGTATATGTATGAGAGAGAGAGAGAGAGAGAGAGAAGAGAGAGAGCGAGAGAGAGAGAGAGAGAGAGAGAGAACAAAGTGCGCAACATTATCCAAGAATGTTGAAGGTCAGCAAACAAAAGACCATAGCTCAGATCCGATATCTTTAAATAATAATAAAAAAAAGGGGGGTGGGGACCTGGGTGGGGGAGGAGGAGACATGGAATAAAGAAGTTAAAAACAGCAGCTCGTATTTCCTGCTCGTTTTAGTCGATAACCTCTACGAAACCGGTGCGACAAATCATTCAGTGTCCAGCCCCCTTGGCCAATGTCACGGCACTGCATGTACAATAAATCTTTCATTCGTGGCTAAAATGGTCGTGTGAATACTCCCTGAAAACGTCTGCGAAGTATATGAGCGGGAGGCATAGTTCTATATGGAATTAGACAGATATTTGTGCGTAAGGTTAACTTGCAAAGGTATATTAGCAGGATGCATAGTGTTATACTGAAGGAGAAAAATGTGTGTGTGTGTGTGTGTGTGTGGTGTGTGTTGTGTGTGACTGTGTGTGTGTGTGTGTGTGTGTGTACTGTGTGTGTGTGTGTGTGTGCGTGTGTGTGTGAAATTTTTAACCACACAGCGTTGTCAATTATAAATAATAATGTTTTGAAATTATAACCACGACTTTCTTTCTTTTATTATACCTGCGAATATCGTTAATCACACCTACAAATGTTTTTAATTACAAATACGAATTTTGTTAATTATAACTCTATAGATATTGTAAATTATAACTAAGAATTTTTTAAGCAATATCTACGAATTGTTTAAATTAAAACTACGAATATGGTTAATCGTACCAACAAATCTTTTTTTTAATTATAACTACGAATGTTATTACATATATAACTACGAATTTGTTTAGTTATAACTTCCGCAAAAAACAAGGTCAAATTGAGCAGGTCATCACATACGCTTACCCAACATAACTATCTTACCTTTGTTGCTCAAACTTCTATATTCACGTAAAAATATTTGCAGTCCTAACCCTTTACAACAATGACTGAGAGAAATTTAACCTGCAATCTTCTCTTGAAGCACAAATCACAACCACAGCTGTCAATTCAAACTCGATTTTACCTTCAGTGCAAAGCCGAATGCCTCACAAAATATGTCTTATCAAAAACAAAGCACCAAATATGCCCCATAGTCTTTCAAGACAAAGCTGAGGACTGGAACTGCATTATATTTTGGAAGGTGAAATTTCTAACAGCCAGACACAGAGGATGAGTGTCAATCACAATTGTTTTAGTCACATAAAAATAAAATTAACGTAACTAAGGAAAGCAACATTTTTTGAACATTAATACAGTAATGTTTCTACAAAGAAATATTCATAATAGGTAGGTTAAATAGTTGATAAACATGCAATATCAACACTACACACAGAAAACTGAAATTATAATTTTAAAAAATTATGAGCTCTTAATCCCTCTAAACAATATTTTCCTTTCTCAATGCTTTGGAATAATGAGTGTATACATATTATCCACAAGTAAAAACATAACAATGGTATGAGTGTAATAACGTATATTTTTTAGCTTCACAAAAATATAAAAATTAAAACAAAAGATTTACTTATAGGACGTTAATGACAACAAAAGACAAAATAAAATGAAAACAGAAAAATATCTAATCTGTGGCTTATGACATGACTTCCTTCCACGTTATCATTATAAGAATAATAAAAATAAAGTTCCAGTTACATAAATTAGGAGCTTCTCCTCCAACGTTATTGGAATTCGTGAGAAGACATAATCTAGTCTCTATTTCTTTACTTCTACTTGGTAAATCCTTATACTTATCAATTTACCTGTTTACACGGACAAACAGACACACATATTATGTATGCATGTATGTATGTGTGTATGTATATATATATATATATATATATGTGTGTGTGTGTGTGTGTGGGTGTATACGTATATATATATATATATATATATATATATATTATATATATATATATATTATATATACGTATATATACATATATTACACACAGACACACAGACGACAGACACACACACCACACACACACACACACATATATTATAATATAATATATATATATATATATATATATATATATATACATATATATATATGTTATATATCCATATATATCTATATATTACATATCATATAATATGTATATATATATATATATATATATATATATATATTTATATATATAGATATCCTATATATTATCTATCCTATATTATATATAGTTAGTATGTGTGTCTGTTTTCTGTGTAAACAGGTAAATTGATAAGTATAAGGATTTAACAAATATAAGTACTGAAATAGAGACTAAATTAAGTGTTCTCACGAATTCCAAACAATTTGAAGAAGCTCTTAAATTTATGTAACTGAAGCTTTATCTTATTTATTCTCATAGTGATAACGTGGAAGGAAGTCATATCATAAGTCAAAGATTAGATACTTTTCTGTTTTCGTTTTATTTTGTCTTTTGTAGTCATTAACGTCCTGTATTAAACCTTTATTTGAATTTTTAGATTTTCTGAACGTGAAAAATATACTTGTTATTACAGTTATATCATTGTTAAATTTTGCTTTGCTAGAGGATAAATTCATATAATATAATCCGTTGCTTTCCTGTTAATATGTGTGACACTCATTATTCCAAATGATTGAGTGTGGGACATCATTTAGAGGGATTGCGAGATAATTTTTTTCAATTATCATTTCAGTTTTCTGTACTTGTTTTGTTATTGATGTTTAATAACTATATAACCTACCTATTATGAATATTCCTTTGCAGGGACATTACTGTTTTACTGTTCAAGAAATATGGCACATTTTGTTAAAGAAAACGCATTTTTTTTTTTTTTTTTTTTGAGAATTAAACATTTATGGCTTTCGGAACTTGTTAGTACCCACTGTCTCCTGCCTGCCATTTGATAGCGATTGCCGATTTTTCATTTACACAGCAGTGAAGTTACCTCAACTCTCAGCTTAACTCTTATATTGAAGCCTCTGGCCAATATATAAATATTAATTTATAATTACAAGTTCAAGTGTGATCCAAATTCTGAGCTTAAAAGCGAAGCAATTTACTGAATCAGAACCTCGATGCTCAATTATGTAGCCACTAATCGCTTTTTTTTTATCAGCAATTCTGGATTTCTTCTTAGATGGGTTGCAGGTTATATTCTACTTAATGGTGTTTTTCTGTAATTCAGTATAACACTCGCAGGCTGACCATTTATAATAATCTGTTCAGTAAAACTGAGAGCAAGTATTCAGAACGGTTTAACGAAATATTGGCAATTTCCTTTCTATTGAAGTATTTGGTAGAAACTAAAGTTAGTTCACAAATAGGGTTTTATACATACAATATATGTAAGTATGTGTATATTTATATACACACACACATATATAATATATATATATATATATATACATATATATATGGTATATATATATATATATATATATATATATATATATATATATATATATATATATATTATATATACATATTGTATGTATAACCCTATTTGTTGAATAGCCCTAATTTGTTGACTAACTATAGTTTCTACCAAATACTTCAATAGGAGAGAAATTGTCAATATTTCTTTAACCGTTCTGAATACTTCTAAAATGACATTGCTCTCAGTTTTACTGAACAAATTATAATAAATGGTCAGTCTGTGAGTGTTAAACTGAATTACAGAAAAACACCATTAAGTAGAATATAGCCTACAACAAATCTAAGAAGAATTCCAGAATTGTTGATTATTAAAAAAATTGCGATACTACTGGCTACATAATTGAGCATTTGAAAGCTTTCTTAGTAAGCAAATTTCTTCGCCTTTACGCTCAGAATTTGGATCATATGTAAACTTGTAATTATTAATTAATAGTTATATAATATTGGTCAGAAGCTTGGATATTAGAGATAAAAGTTAAGTATATCTTAGTTTTACTAGACCACTGAGCTGATTAACAGCTCTCCTAGGGCTGGCCCGAAGGATTAAATATTTTTAGGTGGCTAGGAACCAACTGGTCACCCAGCAATGGGACCAGAAATGAATTTCTATCACCAGAAATAAATTCCTCTGATTCCGCGTTGGCCGAGCCGAGAATCGAACTTCATACCACCGGACTGGTAGTCGAGTGCGAAAACCACTCGTCCAACGAGGAACTGGATATAAGAGTTAAGTTGAAAGTAGAGACAACTAAGAAGGTACTAAGAAGGTCCGAAACCAACAATGATTTGAATCGCAAGTCTTAAAAAAAATGCGTTTTCTGCAATAAAATGTGCCATATAAAGGTATATTAACAACATTACTGACCATAAAATACTCAAATTCAGCATTTTTTTTTTCAACTTACCTGCAAACGAAAGATGAACCAGTCACCAAAAATGGGCAATTAATAATAAGTTTCCGAACAGCAAAGAAATACAACCCCAAAAAAACGTCTCACCTTTCCTAGACAGAGGCGCTTGTTCATGGTGTGTAGGGCATGTTCAGCCGATTGCCGGTCGGCGAACTCAACGAAGCAATACGGATCGTTGCCCGACTGGAAAAAGAAAGAAAACACTGATATGATATTTTGTCGCAGAATCTCAACTAGGAAAGACTACTAGGTGCGTCAGGAATGCTAAAATATGTGCTGTAAGCCTAGTATACAATCTAATATAAGGTACTTATAATTTTGGAACAAACACTTAATCATCTAGTTTAGCTTCAGAACAAGCAATTAAATGTTTAGTTGAGCTTCAGAACAAACACTAACATATTTTGTTACCTCATTAAAATATTTGCTTTCACGTTATCAACGCAATTCTTTTACCTTATTGTACATCATTAAAATATCTGTTTTTACCACAATAAAAAACTATATATCTCCACTGCAGTCTCACAATAAACATAACCACTACAATATGTGCTTTAACCTGAGTAAAAACACTATAAACATTTGGTTTCATCTCAGTACAAAAACTAATATTTGCTATAGACACGGGAAAGCAAAACTAAATATACGCACAAGACAGAACACACCAAATATCTGCGGTCAGTAAATGTGAAGGAAAACACAACTGGAATTTACCAATAGCAAATGAAGCTGTAGAGTCTGCTTCAAAACTATTATCGAAATTCAAAGAATATACCATCAAACCTTTGTCTACTGACTCGAGTAAGGACTTCAAACAAATGTTGTTAGGGTAAGTATCCCGCGAAAAATACGTCTGTGAGGCTAAACGAAATCGAAGAGGACAAGCATATGATCATACACACGTGCATTTACATAAATCTAAATCTTAGGAATGAACTGAGTAACTTGCAAAGGGTTAAAATTGTATTACCTTTCGTCAAATGTACTAAAATTGTAGTGAATATCCTTAAAGAACGATCGGAGTACTCCTGCTTTATGGATAATGCCAGCTTAATGGTCTACACGATCAAAACATAAATATATGTAATAACGTTGTCAAAAGCAGTCAGCAGTCCTTTTTTTTTTTTTTTTAGATTATGATCCTGCCAGCATCTTCCAACAGTATCATATAAATATCTATATCCTTAGGAATGCACTGGGCTACTTCTAGTACTTGTCGTTTAGTATAAATACAGATTATCTATCTCTGTAAACTTGCAAAAACAAAGCGCAGCTCATACAAAAGAGCGCGAATGGAGGATTTTATATCATACGAAGTATTTTCCAGTGAAAATAAAAACTATTGGCCAAATAAGTAAGAAAACAAATGGGTGAAGCACAACGCTATCTGCAATATCTTTCGCACTTGTTAAGCTTTTGTGATCCCTGAGATTTGTCTGTTCAATGCTTTAGATAAAGATAACGGAATTGAAAATGTAGCCAGCAAATGATAAACTTATTTCTGAGGTTTCCCAATTTAACAATAAAAGTTTAGAATCTTTAGAAATGCAGCAAAAACCGTGCTTTTCTTCAAATAATAGCTTGTAAAACTTTCCCTTACAAGAATGCCTACCTACATGCTTATACAAATAACCAGACATTTTCTCCTGATTGTTATATTATATATATATTATATGTGTCATATAATATATATATATATATATATAATGATTATATATATATATATTATATTGATATATATATACATATTAAATGCTACAGAACAATAATTATCGTGTTTTTCTGACAAGTAAACAATATCACGAAGACAAGGCCCAGTCCTTACACCATTCCTTGCTGGTAATGCTCACCACAGAATATCAAGTCTCTTCACATCTAACAATACCCAAAATAGGCGTTACGCATCAATCTCTTTACTGGCTGCTCTATGAGCAAGAGCCATTGCTGGCACAAGGTCAGCTTAACCTAAAACAACAACAGCATCAGTCTGCGCCTCTTTTATCTAGCACATCTAATAATACCCAGTTTATCACGTCTATTAAATTACAATCAAATAGCTCTTGGCTGTCATGAATACTAAAGTGAATCTTAGATTTAGAGTTCAAGTACATCTTGGACTTGTCAACTAGCCAAATACCCCAAAACCTTGTTCACGACATAATATACCATAAGAACTTCATCATAAAATATACCCATAAGAAGATGCCAATAAATAATCCGACCGAATTCGGCAACCAAGCAAGGAACCCTTAGCACCAGGAGCAGCACCAATCTGTGGAGTCTCCTGGTACCAGGCGTCTCATCAGCCTGCTGCTAGTGAGTGACAGTGATGCCGTTTTTTTTCACATCCTTGGCTTTTAACAGTTTTACCAAATGTAGTTCATCTGATTTTTTACGTTATTTCTGATTAATTTTTAGAATACGGAAAATTTAATTGTGAGAATGGGTATTTTCCGATGTAGAATTATTTTCCGTGACGTTAAGAAACGGCACGTCACTAGCTTAACATAAAGTATTTTTGACGAAGAAAAATAAAGGATTTCAATAAAATTATTTGTATAAGTACTCATGATATGTTTTATAACATATCCTGCTTATTTATAGGCAAAGTGAAGAATTTTATTCCTCAGTGCCGTGGCCTGTGGTCGGAAAAGCCACGGAGGTTGCCAGATGACACCAGAAAGCCAGACTAGTAGACGAAATTCCTCAAAACGGCAACCCTAGTGAGTGACCCCGGCCTCCTCCCGTCCTCCCTCCTTTCCCACACACGTGTCGGTACAAATTCGAGAAGCGTCGCATTCTTCGTAGTTCCTCGTAGAAGGAAGGAAGCAGCAGCAGCAGCTCTTCATTTGCATCTCAAAAGGTAGAAACTAAGAGAAAGGTGAAAAAGTTCAAAGTTGAGTCAGAATAACGTTATGGTAATCTCAACGAGATTCGCTTTGACCCCCTGACTTACGGCCTTTCTCTCTCTCTCTCTCTCTCTCTCTCTCTCTCTCTCTCTCTCTCTCTTGGGGGTAATGTGTTAAATGCCCCGAGATGTTGCTCTTCCGTAAATGATAACGTTGCTTTAGCTTTCACATCTCTGTAAATGGGAAGCCGAGCGTCTCTTCCAGGGTGATATTTCAAGACGCTGAATTTTTAAGTTTCTTATTTTCCTCCGGGTCCAAGTTTCGGGTTTTAAACGCCTTTACCTCTCGTTCAAGAAATTTACTCTGAACGCGCTGAATAATAAATAAATATATAAATAACTATACATACATACATATAGCTACACAAAATAATATAGGTACATTATATATATGTAATATATATATATATATATATATATATATATATATATATAATTAGTTATATAATAATTATATATATATATATAAATAAATAGATATATACATAGAATATATATATATATATATATATATATATGATATATAAATCAATATAAATATATATATATATATATATATATCGTGTATTATTTACACAACATTTCCTGTATTCCATCACGAGGCATATCTCAAAACCGACCACTTTGTCAAAAAGATCCAGGGAGTGCATCTGGCACAGCCCACGTGCCGGAGCCGGGGATGCCATGCGGAATGAGGCTTAATTATTCAATTAATTCAAAATGTTTTCTTAAGAATTGTTCTCCCGAGAGCGTAAAATAAAAGAATCTCTGTGAAGGCATTAAAATAACAAGCCCAAAAGATCCCTACAAAGCGGGATCGCTCACGGCTTCAAAAGAACTCTTTATCATAGGCGTTTATGTCATTATCATGAATTATTCATGTCGGACAGCCAGCCCCTCGACTGGTGATGTAGCAGACTCTGCAGATAGCAAATTTTGTGATAGGTTGCTTTGTAACAAATATTCACAGGTATTAAATACACGCGCGCACATAACGAGCACACACACAGGCATATAAGTTTACACACACACACACACACACATATATATATATATATATATATATATATATATATATATATATATTATATATATATATATATATGTATGTGTGTATATTTTATTTTATATGTATATATATCATATAGATATACACTATAATAATATACACTAATATATATATATATATATATATATATATATATATATATATATATATATATATATATATCCCGAAGGAAGTAGTAGGGAAAGGCATCCTCATCTTTCAACAGTTTATTTTAATGCCGACGTTTCGCGACGAATTCCAAGTCGCATTTTCAAGGCTAAAAATATATATAAGTTTACGAACATTAATAATTAATCTAATTTGATTTATATTAAAAATGTCATGGCAACAGCTCTCAATAAAGTAAAAAGTAAAAAGTTAAAAGTTAAAATTCAACAGCACCTTCAAAGTCAGACATATTAAAAGTACAGGACTTCACTAAAATTTCAGAAACACCTACCTATACAAAAGAAAGAGTAGGACAAACACAATATAAGTAAAAATACAGTGAGGCAAACCAGCTGCCCAAACTAGGCTATGAACAATTTTACAGAGGACGTTTGGGTATTTAACGATGGTACAGTCTTTTTGATAATTATAGATTCTAAAATTGTCAGGTTGTTGTTGTTCCGCAGTTGGCCCAAGATAGAAAAATCCTTGCTGTCAATATATGTTTTACATGTTTTTGAGTGATTACGTATATTGGATTGTTCTGGATTAGATAACCTACTATCTGTTCTATGGCTTATGCCCCTGTGGGAATCAATTCGAACCTTCAACAGCCTCCTCGTGCATCCCACGTGTCTCGTGATCACATCTCGGGCAAGTATATTTATATACGACGCTGGACGAAAGAAGAGGACTTGGAATTCGTCGCGAAACGTCGGCATTAAAATAAACTGTTGAAAGATGAGGATGCCTTTCCCTACTACTTCCTTCGGATATATCTTCTTTGAGCTCCAGCTCCGGCCCTTATGTGTGTATATATAATATGTATATATATATATATTATTAATATATATAATATATATAAATATATATACTATATATATATATATATATATAATATATATATATACCTATAATATATATATATATCATAACATATATATATATATATAGTAGATATATATATATATATATATATATAATATGTATATATATATACATATAATAGTAATATATTATTATAAAATAAATATTATATTGTTACTCGTATTAGGCTTATATTAGAAGGGATATGCAGTATTAACTTCAGAAGGAAAGTCTAGTTTACAAAAAGGGAACTTAATCAGATCTAGAGAGGCAATTTTTCAGTAGCACGTTTAATATTCTACACCGAAAATATTTTAAAATCTAGATCTCTGATTTAAATCTAACGAAACACTGGGATCAGCGATATGAATTAGTGATTCTGAATGAAAGAAGTATTTAATTTACATAAAGACCTTAGATAAAAATTGGAATTTTTAGAACAATAACAACAGAGGGATCACGGGTAACAGGAAGACAATAAAGTAAACATATAAAAACAATTCCTAGCACCTTGTTTTAGTATTCGGATCTGCAAAAAAAAAAAAAAAAAAAAAAAAAAAACAAAAAAAAAAAAAAAAAAAACTATACTGGGCAGACTCTGGTAATAGATTATATTTGAGAACTAAACCTCATTATTTCGAAAAAGATGGTTAAGTATTTTTATCAAAATCCTCATTATTATTTACCAAACTTTGGGCTACGGGTGACATATTCTTAAAATATGAAGAGCGGGAATATGATTTAGATTAGTTATAGTTGAGTTAATCTTCATATTAACTGAAAAAAAGGGCGGAAAAACACCCTATGACCTAAGATGCAAAAAAATACCGATGCGAGATAATCATGTTTTATGAAACCTATAATAATCTGTGCGCGCGTGTGTGTTGTGTTGTGTTGAGAGAGAGAGAGAGAGAGAGAGAGAGAGAGAGAGAGAGAGAGAGAGAGAGTTCTGATACTGGGTTGCCTACTATGCCATACCGACGGTTTAGATCCGTGGCCATACCAGACTCTCAACGGAATGTAGTAGTTGATGCAATGCAAAGTTAGTCACCAAACGCACTACTGATGGTTCCCCGTTATATTGTCATACTGATGGCAGATATCAAATTTTGAATTACTTACCTGACTGGCTGGCGTAAAAAGTGGGACTAGAATACGAGAATTGGATCATGTCAGGATTGGCGAACCCACTATTTTTAAGACAATATTGTACCACTTCGATTTATACTTTTATACATATTAAATATGTATATATATGTATGTATATATATGTGTATAACACTCACACATTATATATATATATATATATATAGATATATATATATATATATATATATATATATATAGATATATTTTCAAATCTATACCACTTTGATTTATATATTTATATATATATATATATATATATTATATATATATATATATATATATATATATATATAAATCAAAGTGGTATAATATTTTGAAAAATAAAAATAGCGGGTTCGATCATTTTTACATGATTCCGAGAACCTCACAATCATTAGAGTAAAAAATCTCCTGATGACATCCAAACCGTCTAAAGCACACGGCTAATAACAGACCCCTTTATGATTATCATTTCAACTGTATCTGTACCTTAGCTAGATTTCAACATAAATACCGAGCCACTAAAACGCCCAATATTAAGTTCTCCAGAAACCCTACACAATATTATTCTAAATGTGACTGATGTTGTATCAGTTTCCCCTTAAAACAACTTTCTTGGCAATACATAAAGAGAAAAGAAACTTCGTCCCCAATTTATTATACAGTTTCCTACCGACAATTTTAATGATTGTTTGACTCGTCAATTGTATTAGCACCACCAACAGTTACTATTGAAGACTTCTTACCCAGTGATCCTGTCCACATTATTTGACCCTCTCTCTCTCTCTCTCTCTCTCTTCTCTCTCTCCTCGTCTCTCTCCTCTCTCTCTCTCTATATATATATATATATATATATATATATATATATATATGTGTGTGTGTGTGTGTGTGTGTGTGTACATAACATATATATATATATATATATATATATATATATATATATATATATATATATAATCTGTGGAAAGGTGCTTTCAGTTACTGGGATAACTCACCACACACGAATGTAACATCGGTTGATTTGAGTGACAATAAAAATGCAGTACTGATGACAATACTGTCTAGTCAACCTAGTGAGGGTTTCCTGACTGGTAAATGGTCTTTAATGTGCACGAAGTGACAGGAAATTATCGATAGATTTGCTAGTTGGTCATAGACACAACTTCCTCAATCGCTGATTGTTCATTTATGTATATTTAAGACAGACAATGAAAATGTCAATAACGCAAGCTTTTGCATTTAAAGAATTCAAATTATAAAGACAGCATCATGAGAGAGAGAGAGAGAGAGAGAGAGAGAGAGAGAGAGAGAGAGAAGCACCCACTAAGACGGCCTACAGCTAGAAAGGGTTAATTAATAAAAGAGACCCGGATGTTCATTCAGCCAACAGCACACGCTCCGTGTAATAAAGTGAAACCACAGGTCAACCAGAGCGCAATTTCCCCCCCTCCTAAAATTACATACGAGAATAGATCGAGATAAGGTAGCAATAAGGATCAGTGTTAAACCAGCATTGTGGTGGGGGGTTGGTGGGGAACTCCCCGGCCGCCTGGCGGGAATCCTCGGATGAGGGGTGGGGGTTAGGACTAGGATTGGGTTGACGGTTAGGAATGGCGGGAAGCAACATGGGAGGTCGTGCGTCGTGTTTAGTGGACACTACACGTCAACCTTGCAGACAATCACGGCCACACAAACTTCAATATTCACAGTCAGGATTTCGCAGTCTTAATTAGACCGTTAAATCGACTTATTGGGTCTCGCATGTAACAATGGGCAATAACAGATAGGAATGAAGCGAGAGCGAGATAGTTGGAGAAAGAGAGAGAATGGGTGGAACGGCTTACGATGAAAAGACTGGACGTTAACGATGGTCAAGGCAATGGGAGGAAAAGAAAAAAAACCCAGAGATACACCTGTAATGGAATATTTACCTGAGCAATGGATGAAACGGACTGCAGGCAGAAGAATCATAAAAGGTAATAAGAAAGAGAGATGAAATTATGTATATAAAAAAATACAGGTGAGGGTTGCTATGTCGAAGGGAAAACGTGGAGGCTCTAGAACAACGTTCACAATAAAAATGAAAAGAAGAGACAAGGAAAAATGTTCCATGACTCGGTGTTTATGCGTCATAATCCCACAGTTTTATTCTACGCTGCTCTTTTGCATACAGCGGGGGGCGAACCCCCCACACAAATAGAGAAGGGGCTCCAGCGAGCTAAACCTGAATGAAAGTAGAAATAGAAAAAGTTAAAATTTAAAGGCCAACACCCCACCCCACCCCCACCATCCTAAAAATAGAGGGGGGAAGAAAAACAAGTTTTGGGTTAAATGCAAATTCACGGCAATCAACAAAAGACAAGAGGGAAGGACGGAGGATTAGGGGGTGGGGTGGGCAGAGATGGGAAGGAGGGTGGGGGGGAAGAGGAGGAGGAGGAAGAGCACATCCAGAGATAAATAACACAGGAGTTTCAAAGAGCTAAAGGACAGCAATACCATTTGGGCAGCAGAGGATTTAATACTATGGGAAGGCAAAATGACCGAAAGGCAGAGCCAAAAGAGAAGGCATATTTGGGGAGAGGAGGAGGAGGACCAGGAGGAGGTCCAGGAGGAGGAGGGGGAGGAGGAGGAGGAGAGGAAGGAGAAGGGAATAGGAAACCCAGAACCTGTCTAAAAGCAGAGAGAAAGAAATTGCACAGCAAGACCCTAGACCTTCATTTGACTTTGATGGTGGCGGTGGTGGTGGTGTTGGGCTTTGCCTGTGCACAAAGAGAGAGAGAGAGAGAGAGAGAGAGAGAGAGAGAGAGAGAGAGAGAGAGAGAGAGAGCACTTTAACATGGTTGCCGTTAGCTTTAATAGTTCTGCCGACTAATGCATCTCGGCAACTGGAGGACTTCTTTTTCCCCATCTTTATTTTTTCCTCTTCTCTTCTTTTTTTTTTTTTCGTCTTTCAGAGAGCGAGCACTCTTGTGTTTTCTGTTCAGCTCTCAATGAATAGAAGCCTTATATCAAACAAGGTGAACAATCTTACTGCCCTGTTCTTTTCTCTCTCCCTGCCATTTTTCCAGCTTTAAATAGGGGAAGACTGATAGGAGATTTGCTTAGCAAATATGAGCTGCCACTTTTTAACTGTAGTAATTCAAACCCAAGAGCCCTCTACTCATCGGATATCGGAGAGCGGAAAAAATGAGGGAGGCGGGATCGCGTCTGCTGCGGAAGAGGGCGCCGCATGAATTTTAATGGGGGTCTGAAGTCTTACAGTTTGTTAGGGGCAAATATCTGGTAGACGCTGTAAAACGCGCTAACGATCTGTGTGGGTGGGGGGAGGTTTTTATTTTTTTATATACATATTTTTCCAGTTAGATGCGAGTTCCATCAAAACCAGTTGTCTGATCTGAATAGCATAATTAACATTCACGACTGACTGTTTGTTTGTTTGTTCGTATGGTGTTTTTACGTTGCATGGAACCAGTGGTTATTCAGCAACGGGACCAAAGGCTTTACGTGACTTCCGAACCACG
Organism: Macrobrachium nipponense; assembly: GCF_015104395.2. NCBI lineage: Eukaryota > Metazoa > Arthropoda > Malacostraca > Decapoda > Palaemonidae > Macrobrachium > Macrobrachium nipponense. Next base: position 24,467,843 of record NC_087209.1, on the reverse strand, counting down.
TCGAGAGTGAACCTCTATCGCCAGAAATACACATCTCTAGCCCCTCAGCGAAATGCCCGAGAATCGAACACGCGGTCACCGAGGTGGCAGGCCAAGACCATACCTATCACGCCACTGAGGCGCTTTGCAATCTAGAGGAACGTGTCAAAAGCCTTTTACTTAATTAACAGGCCTCCTCAGAGTAAAATTCCCTTTGGATAAAAAGTAAATAATAGGGCAGAGTAGAGCAGGAAATATATGCAATAAAATAATCAATAAGAAAATGGTTCATGAAAGGTACGATACGATGGCTTGCAGTAATAATATACAGAAACCTTTTAACAAGAAAAAGGACTTTGAAGTGAGGTTGCAAAGACAGTATATCGGCCAGTTCCTTTCTTCCACTTCATTTCCACTCTCATCAATCAACTCATGCTGCCGTCTCACAAAGCATACTGGCTCTATTCTGTCTCATTTACACTCGAACCACTCGCTTACGCTGGAATCTCGAATGAAATGGCTAAACTACACACGCACGCACGCACGCTATCCCGATAAGGGAACTTGCTTGATATGGCCTTATTTTTGGATACTGAAATACGGGTTTAATTTCCTTAGATTCTTCGTAATGAAGAGGGACTTGTAGGAGCATTAAAAAATTATTTAATACTTATTCTTGTATAGTAATTTTTATAGCATTAAACAATTATTTAATACTTATTC
>NC_087209.1:24457141-24462141 GCF_015104395.2 Macrobrachium nipponense | reverse complement strand
GTAACGGAATTGCAATTATTTGCAAATGGCAACGCATGGCTGAGGTGTTAACTAAAACTGTAACATGCTTCATCTTCAAGATCCTTTGTTAAAAGAATAGGCGGCACCATTACACTTGTGTCAACTTGAGAAATTATCCGAGAATAAGTTCCCCCTCTCAAAAAAAGAAAGAAAAAAAAAACTTAGCAAAGGCAATCACTCTACCAAGAAATCAAATAAGTGAGAAAATGGTCTCACATTAATATCGGTCACTAGTATCCAAACAATGAATTCGTTTAATTGACCTGAATACAAAATTTGGGTCAAAGGCCAAGCACCAGCTGGGACGTATAAGGTCATTCAGCGCTGAAACGGAAATTGACAATAAAAAGTTTGAAAGGTGTAACAGGAGGAAAACTTCGCAGTTGTACCATGAATCAATTATTGTTGGAGAGGGTGGAAAGTAAGATGGAAGAAAGAGAATATGAAAAGAAGTACAGTAACAGGAACGAAAGGGGCCGAAGAGACGCTGCAAGGAACCTTATCTAATGCCTACAGTGCACCGCATGAGGTGCACTGACGGCAACTCCGCCCCCCCTCGGAGATGAACGCGTTTAAACAGGCATACCTCAAGCCTCGTTGGTAACTTCTGGGACACCATTGCAAAACATCAGTAAAAATAAACACAGCAATAGTCTTATTTGTCTGCCTTACCAAGCAAAGGGTCAGAGAAAATGGTCTCTAATATGGATTCCTATTAAAAATTCCATGTCAACAATTGTTAAAGTGCAAGAAAAAGATGAAAAACTAATTATTCCGAATTGTCTTTCTGGGGCTGTTAATTACTATGAATCTCTTCCTCTACCTGCTACTTTTTTCACTGTAATCATCATAAGTGATGTATTATACTACCAATGTAGCCACAGCTTCAATATCCAAAATATCATTTCTGTAGTTATAAGTCAATTAAAGTGATAATTAAGCTGCTCACGTATTTGTCCTAAATTCAGAGTTGATGTAAATCACGCTGTTGCAGCTCCTAGAGGGTGCTTTTTTTCTCTTTTTTTAGTAACTCGACACAGAGTGTCAGTTTTTATCAATTTTATTTTGCTTTTACAAAGATATTAAATGATATTAACCATGCTGTACACTCACCAACAGCAAGTTTTCCACGTCAAAAAGCCTCTAAATTATCTTTCTTTTATCAGTTATGCAAATCATCTATGCACCGTCATGTAACTTGTTATCTATCATTTGTCTCATCAAATCTGTGACTTATTTTAATTGTTTATATTTTGTTCCAAAAAGAAAACAGCGAGAAACAATGTATAAAACGGTCTTTGAAAATACTGAAAATGACTTGAAATTAACAAAATATTTATTTATATGAAACAGCGAAAAATGACGAGGAAAAACAGCTGGACAGGAAATGGAAGGAAGAGAAACACACGAACGAAGAGGTGGTGAGAAGAGGAGGAGAAAGTGTAGCAGAAGAGAAATTCGCAACGGAGGAGGAGGAGGAGGAGGAGGAGGAGGAGGAGGAGGAGGAGACTGAGAGAGAGAGAGAGAGAGAGAGAGAGAGAGAGAGAGAGAAAGAAGTAGCAGCAACATCTACATCATCCTTTGAAGGCTTTCAAGGTAGCGGGAAGGGAAGGAGAACTTTGATGGCTTTTTACACAGTTTCATCAAAGAGAAAGAGATCCCTTCCTTCCTCCTTCTCCTCCTCCTCCTTCTCTTCCTCCTCCTCCTTCCCCCACCCCCTTCTCTTTAAACCCTTCCAACAACACACCATCGACCACCATAAATGGATGTCATTACCACCAATTTAGCCCGGCCGAACAAACATGCGCTCTTCATGGCCCTTATTTCTTAAAAATAGGTATTTTTCGTTAATATCTAAAATATTTATTCCACTGTGAGCTTAATTTAAAAAATGGCTTCACTTGTGTTACTATATTGCATAAAAGCAGTGTTTAAAAAACCATATGACAATACGAGTGAAAAAGATCAATCACTAAAGCGAGCTAAGAACTACACCAATAATTCCATTATTTAAGCAGTGTGTTCTTCATGTAGGAGCGTTCATGTGTGGGCGTGTTCTCTGGTGAGAATGTCAAAGGGCAGCGAATGTAAGGATATCTGCCAATCCTAAAAAAAATTGGTTTCATATTACGTTTACCTATCACATGGAAACAACTATTTAGATCTAAATACGCCCAAATATTAATGCTTTTATGCAAAAGTTATCCTCCATCAATATATCATTTAGGCAGATGTAAAACTAGGCACATACTCTTTTATTCAGACCATGCTCAAATAACAATGACATCCTCATCTGTAAATTAATGGGCTCTTTACGAATGCATGCCAACATGAATTGATTATACGCAGCTGTCGCTACACATTTTATTACAGCAGCAGGATTTGATTATATCACCATACCTGTTAACAACGAACCGACCATTACTAGTAATAATGAAGTATCAATATTGACTTGATTGAAGATGCACAATAGTTAGGCTTAGGGCATATAACTGTACGCGTTAGCAATACAGGACACACTGGCTGTATTATAAAACGGGATCAGGTAGCCATAAAAGCAAAAGGTATTTAGTAAGCTTCAAATAATCAAGTGAATTTGCCCGAGATTTTTTTTTCTCTCATCTACTGCAATTCATTGCATTTGTTCCCTTCCGCTCTTACTTAGCTTGGAAATAAAATATACAATCATACTACATTGTAGCTCAACCTACTATTTCTACCAGTTATTGTAGTAACTACAATAACTGTTACAAATAATAGGTTGAGCAGACACAGGGACTACTTTCTATTTGGTGCTCACATTTTTTTTATATGATTAAAAAAACTACTATATGAAAAATAGGACAACAAGATGCAATTAACATCCCACTCAATTCGATCTACCTGACCCACCTACTACAGTGAAATGACCCAGATTCTGAAACCTCCTTGTACAAACAACTAGCATAAACACCAATATTCCTGTAAACAGTCAATTATTAGTAGCACTAAGGAAAGCCGCGGATGAGATAAAGAGAACAGACGAACATCAACACCCAACAATTGTCGTTGCACATTAGTGTTGCAGAAACTTGCAACATAACTAAGAGAGGACAATGAAAGGTTTTTGTGGCAACCAGTGGACGCGTTTACCAATATGCGGCAGCCATTGGACTTATTTACAAATTGTGTACTTAAGAAAAAAAACACCCATTGCGATTTTGAGATATATCTGTGAATTTTACATTAGTAGTAATAACTAATGACAATTATTCTCATTCATTCGTTAAGATTTCAAAACAAAGAGAATAATAATAAAAATAATAATACACCCCATTGGAAAGAATTTTTACACACATTATACTGTGGAAATCAGCACGAAAACTAACGAATTGCCTATGAAAAAAAAAAAAACCAAATACCCTAAAAAAAGGAAGAAAAAATAAAGCAACACCACAATCGTCTAAAACGTTCACCTGGAGCAAAAAGCATCCCTGATACCAAGCCCCAAATACACACAGCCCCATGAAACGATGGGTGGGGGGGAATTATGTCCCTTATGGGCGAGAGCAACGTTTAGTACTTCTCCCAAAAGCCTTTACGTGTTGGAAACGACACTTGGGAGTGACATCAGCTCTCATGGGGGAAGAAGATTCACGATGGCTTAATCTGGCCCCGAAAGATTCCTCGTTATGATGCTTCAATCTGAAAGGGGTTTCGCTCCCCCGGCGCCCCCCCCCCCCCCCCCACTTAAACTGGCACCTTTGGCCTTAGTTTCACGTCTCCCCTAAAACGTGCAGGACATTAAAACACTGATGCTTCCAGGAATACACCGCAGTGACGATGGCGTGAGAATGCGTTGGGCGAAAATGTCATATGTCATTTTGAATTGCGTAAGAACGTTGTTCCAAGTGTTTCAAGTACAACACCCGTCTTTCTATGCTGATATCAACACTACTGGAGATGGAATATAAGATTTAGGCCAAAGGCCAGGCACTAGCCAATAGTGTTGAAACAATTATTAGGAGAGGGTGGAAAGTAGATGGAAGGAGGAGAATATGAGTGGGGGTATAGTAAAAGACATGAAGGGGGATGCAGCTAGGTGCCGAAGATGTAGACCAAAGGCCAAGCACGAAGACCTATGATGTCATTCAGAGTTGCCAATAGTGCTGAAAAAATTATTAGGAGAGGGTGGAAAGTAAGATGGAAGAAAGAGAATATGAATGGGGCGGGGGGGGGGGGGGGGGGTACGGGTAGTAAAAGAAATGAAAGGGGATGCAGCTAGGTGCCGAAGATTTACACGAAAGGCCAAGCACTACGACCTATGAGGTCATTCACAGTTTCCAATAGTGTTGAAACAATTATTAGGAAAGGGTGGAAAGTGAAAGAGATTACGAATGGAGGTATAGTAAGAGGAATAAAAGAGTATGCAGCATGGGGCTGAAGGAACGCTGCAAAGAACCTTGGGGTAATGTTTACAGTGCACCGCGCGATGTGCACTGATGGCGCTATCCCCTCTATGGGGATATCAAGGCCTATTGGCTTATCTTAGATAAGTAGAAAGAATCACAAATTAAAGCTCACAAGTAAAATAGGTTTTAATTTAGCCTTGATCGAATTTAATTTTCACAAAAATCTGAAAAGAAGTATACTGCACTGGTACAAAATTCCTCCAAATATTATATATATACACATATACATATATATACATATATATATATATATATATATATATATATATATATATATATATATACACATATATATGTATATATATATATGTATATATATATATATATATATATATATATATATATATATATATATATATATATATATATATATATATATAATCTTGTACCACAACAAAGAAACAAACCAAACTCGCTGGTCGCTCTGTAGGAAGTCAAAAGTTGCTCACTTAGAACTCTGAACTTTTGCATTGCATCCAATAAAACGATGTTATTTGGAAGAACATTACCGAAATTACTTGTCACCGG
>NC_087209.1:24444641-24449641 GCF_015104395.2 Macrobrachium nipponense | reverse complement strand
ATTCTTCAAACACATCTACGCTCACTCCTGATATATTCCTCAGATGAGCTGGCAACGCACTGAATAGACGCTGCATTATCGATGCTGGTGCGTAGTGGATTAATGTCCTGTGTGCTTCCTTATTTTTCCTGGTATAGTTTTGGGCACTATTAATCTACCTCTGCTTGCTCTTTCTGATATTTTTAGTTTCCATGATATTTTCTGCTATTCCTTCTATCTGTTTCCATGCCTGAATTATCATGTAGCGTTCTCTTCTCCTTTCTAGACTATATTTTAATTTTTAATTTTGAATTGTAGTCTTTCCCAGTAGAGAGAGAGATACAAATTCATTTCCTAAGAAATTCCTGGATTTGCAGAGAGAGAGAAAGAGAAACAAATTCATTTCATAAGATATTCCTGGAATTGGAGAGAGAGAGAGAGAGATACAAATTCATTCCATAAGATATTCCTGGAATTGAGGAGGAGAGAGAGAGAGAGAGAGAGAGAGGAGAGAGAGAGAGATACAAATTAATTTCCTAAGAAATTCCTGGATTTGCAGAGAGAGAGAAAGAGAAACATTCATTTCATTCATAAGATATTCCTGGAATTGAGAGAGAGAGAGAGAGAGAGAGAGAGAAGAGAGAGAGAGAGAGAGGAGAGAGAGATAGAGAGATACAAATTCATTTTACCGAAGAAAATTCCTGATTTGCAGGAGAGAGAGAAAGAGAAATTCATTCCGAGAGATTTCCTGGATTGGGGAGAGAGAGAGAGAGAGAGAGAGAGAGAGAGAGAGAGAGAGAGAGAGAGAGAGATACAAATTCATTTCCTAAGAAATTCCTGGATTTGCAGAGAGAGAGAAAGAGAAACAAATTCATTTCATAAGATATTCCTGGAATTGGAGAGAGAGAGAGAGAGAGAAATTAATTTCATGAGAAATTCCTGGAATTCCAGAGAGAGAGAGAGAGAGAGAGAGAGAGAGAGAGAGATACAAAATCATGCCATAAGAAATTCCTGGAATTCCAGAGAGAGAGAGAGAGAGAGAGAGAGAGACAGACAGAGAAACGAATTCATTTCATGAGAAATTCCTAGAATTGCAAAGAGAGAGAGAGAGAGAGAGAAATTCATTTCATAAGATATTCCTGGAATTGGAGAGAGAGAGAGATACAAATTCATTTCCTAAGAAATTCCTGGAATTGCAGAGAGAGAGAGAGAGAGAGAGAGAGAGAGAGAGAAAGGAAGGAATTTGGAAGGAAGTCGCCCAAGACGGGAGGGAGACCATGTGTTGTGTTTTTACCCAAACTTCTCCAATTTCACTTGTCTATCGATACTCCTTTTGTTTCGTAGGAACGAAATCACTTGGGTCAGTCTCGCGTTTCCAATCTGATTGAGAGAGAGAGAGAGAGAGAGAGAGAGAGAGAGAGAGAGATGAAAAAGGGCAGTCCAACAAAGTTCTATCACTGCCTAAGTTTTTCTGTCTCTGGTTGAATTGCCGAAACCCTCAAAGTTGTTCAGTATTTTAAACGACGCCGGCGACGATGACGAAGGCCGCTCACCCGCGTCTGGGATGGAGGTTCCTCCCACCAACACCTCCGCTTAGAGTCGCGGCTTAGGTGGGAGGAGGAGGAGGAAGGAGGAAGGGGAGGAGGAGGAGGAGGATGAAAGGGTGGATAAGGAGAGCGCTGCAATTACATGAATTTCTTAATAATTATAATTTGTCATCTCTCTCTCTCTCTCTCTCTCTCTCTCTAATTCCAGGAATTTCTTATGAAATGAATTGGAATCTCTCTCTCTCTCTATCTCTCTCTCTCCCCCTCTCTCTCTCTCTCTCTCTTTTTCCAATTCCTTAGGAATTTCTATGAAATTAATTTCTCTCTCTCTCTCTCTCTCTCTCTCTCTCTCTTCTCTCTCTCTCTCTCTCACAATCTATCATCTATTTCTCTCTCTCTCTACTTCCAGGAATTTCTTATGAAATAAATTTGTATCTCTCTCTCTCTGCTGCGATTCCACGAGTTTCTGATGAAATTAATCTCTCTCTCTCTCTCTCTCTCTCTCTCTCTCTCTCTCTCTCTCTCTCTCTCTGGACGACGAGGAAGGTATGATACATCTGCGTTTCCTTCAAATCAAATTAGCCGCTCTTTACCAAGGCAGTAAATTGCACCTGACTGTTAGTCGACTATTTCGTTCGAAGATACGGGTGGAGGGAAACGGATAAAAAAGTACCATACGAGATTGATCTGTACTTGATTGAAATATACACAACAACAATGTCTGTCCTATAGGAGTGTAAGTTAACGAAGTGAAAATATTAATTACATACTGCCATGGATGCGAATTTTGCACAAATTAAGCGATATATATATATATATTTTACATATATATATAAATATATAGATATATATATATATATATATATATATATATATACAGATATATACATACATATATATAGATATATAATATATATATATATATATATATCATAACATAATATAATCTACTATATATATATATATATATATATACCATAATATATACATTTATATAATATAATATATATATATATATATATAGTATAATATATATATACATATTGATATATATATATGATATCTATATATATATATATATGTATATATATATATATATATTATATATATATACCATATTATATATATATGATATATACTATATATATATTATATATATATATATTATATATTAAATCAATTAAATGAAAGCATTCATAAGTAACGCTTTCGTAGTTTAAAATTGCATGGGTTCAACTGGGAATTATATTACTTCAACCACTAATCACGTGAACCATGCTTATAAAACATTTCAACGACTATACTAATATTTAAGAAGCATCGGATAAGCTTTAAAATACGCCCACAATAAACAGAACACAAAAATGGAAGAAATGAAGGTGAGATACTGAAAGATTATCCTCTTGAAAATGTAAATTAAAAAAATATGGAGAGTTTAAAAAATTGGATAAGAGAAACAATTAACCATCACCAATAGAGGCACTGTATTAAGTCGACAGAAAAAATCGAATTTTCTGCTGAAATGAGGTCAATGTATAGACTATATCCGACTTCTACCAAAATTTGTCACTTAAACAACCTAAGAAAGGTCATTCAAAATTTATTAGCAATTGTCTAAACATGAGTGATAAAAACCAGTTCAATGTCTACATAAATAGAAAAAGAAAAAATGAATCAAATATCGCTTAGTCTGTTAGAAACAGATACAGCAATCTGAAATACAAGTACTCACTCTAAAAGACAAATTTAAACACATTCAAACATCCGAAATGACATTTCTAACTGAATTGGGAACTGATTTTAGCGAGGAAACGTTAACAGACAAAATGTCCAAAAAGGACTAAGCATTACAGAACAATAATAATAATAATTATTATTATTATTACTATTGAAAGATATTGCTGTATCAGCTGGCTTGGAACCAATTGGTTACCTAGCAACGGGGCCTGCAGCTTCTTGTGGGATCCGAACCACATTACCTCGAGAAATGAATTTGTAATCACCAGAAACAAATTCCTATGATTCCACGTTGGCAAAGCGGGGAATCGAACTTCGGACTACCGAAATGGTAGTCGAGCACGGTTACCCCTCGTCCAACGAGGAACTAGAGGTCGAAGGCAATCGGTATAAAAACCTACACATGATTTCAAGTGAAAACAGGTCTTCAATGTACGAAAACTTTCTCTCAAGTCATTATGAGAATATAACCAAACATTAACTCTTTATAGCACTCTCACTAGCGTTTTATCTCCAGAGCATATCTACCCCCGATTATTAATGGCAACAAAGCGGAAACTTTATTTCACAAATCTGAATAATCAAAAAATGGTTATTAGGCATTGGAGGGGGTGCTCCTCGCCCCTGAATTTCAATCTTAAATACTGTGAAAATCTTACATTTAAAAATCATACAACGGTAACACTGACGAATTTGAAATATACATTTTTAAGCATTTTAAAGGTTGATTTTAGGGCTAACTCTTTTTTTTTTGCTTCTTTGCATCAATATTGGCAAATAGAAATGACGGAGAGAAGCAGATCACCTGTCTGGGAAATTCTGTTATAGTACAGTTCCTCTCAACATGAGTGGGTTAATACGTAATAATGTGAAAGAACACAAATCGCAGTTTATCTGACATAATCCACACGATGATCCAAGACCTAAAAATTGTTAGAGAAAGATCTTCGATAAAGTTTTAAATAATGAATAAGGTTTAAAACCTTTAAACACTTATGCGAAAGCATAATATAGCAATGTGACACTGAAATGGGCTGAACCCGAATATATTTCAGAGAGGAGAGTAGGTACAAATACAGCATCTTCCCATTAACTTGAACTAACTAGCAAGCCCAATCTGCACTGCCCACGTCCATACCAGGTGTCACAAAATCCTAATTGCGCTTCATTGAAATTATGAAGCAACAAGGATAATGATTATAAATATCAAACAACGAGAGATATTCCTGTTTTACAAAATATACTGCAATTTGCCCAACTCCACCTGCTAATAATCAACAGCAATTGTAATATAAAATATATGCAATAATGACGTTCTTAAAGTTTGTGTTTCAGTTTTGCATTTTGTGTATTTTGTCTGATGATTTTAATTGAGTTTTCAATTTGTTCCTGTGCACTTAGCAAAAACTTAAATCTTAACGCGCTTTACACACACTTATGTACGTAAGCACACTCATACACACACACACACACTATTTATATATATGTGTGTGTGTGTATATATGTATGTATGTATGTATGTATCTATGTACACATAGCTACACACACACATATATATATACATATACATATATACATGTATATATATATATATATATATATATATATATATACATATATATATATATATATATATATATATATATATATAAATATATATATATATGTGTGTGTGTGTGTGTGTGTGTGTGTGTGAGAGAGAGAGAGAGGAGAGAGAGAGAGAGAGAGAGAGAGAGA
>NC_087209.1:24424641-24439641 GCF_015104395.2 Macrobrachium nipponense | reverse complement strand
AGAGAGAGAGAGAGAGCGAGAAAACCAGAACCCAGTATTCACGAAGCCAAGAGTACTACATCTTACCATTAATTATAGCATGCCGAATTAACATTATGTTAGTCTCTTGTGTCTTTCATTTACACAGCGTGATACGTACGCGCATGTGTCCATTGCAGTTTGCAAACCTTTATTTATTTCATTTACCGAGTACTTCAGCGAGGGACTGAGCATTCCTAAAATTTCCATTACCTGTCGTTGCCCGAGTGGTCTTTTCATTTTCTTTTATCACAAAAGACTTGCGTATACCGCAAGCACAATTCGCACAGCGTGCCACGCCAATTCATTACTTTCTTAAACCAGGGAAGACGTTACAGGGTTTTAAGGACGGCCACCCCAGTTTGCACGGTCAGGTCTTAACCATTTCACAGTGCCACTAATTCTTTGACCCTGTCCATCGACTGGCTGCTGAAGTACTCCCACCTTTTACTTTCTCTCCTCCACTATTACACTCTGCCATGAGCAGTGCCATTTCACTTCAGTTATATTTAAGTACTGCATGTAGTGTCCGGGCACACCAGCACGATACCATGCTCCAAGGAACGCCTCCATAAGTGCCATTGCACCTGTACAGGCCGTACAGGTAGCCATTAAACCTGCGTGTCCGTCCTTACGGAACGCCCAAATAACTAGTGTGTCCGTGTACAAGGGTCAGTGATCCTTCGGAACACTCATCAAAGGGAACGCCTCCCGAAGCGCCGCAATACCAGCCCTAAGTGCTGTCAAACCTGCGTGTCCGTCCTACGGAACGCCCATTCATTAGAGTATCCACCATTTTGGATCACTCCACCAAGGAACGCCTCCGAAAGTGCCGTGCACCTGTATTGGACCTACAGGTAGCCCATTCCAGCGTCTCCCAACTTAGGAACGCCCTTAAGTGTGACGTACGCCGTACACTCCATTGATTTTTTCACCTCTTTAGAAGGTGCCAATCCAGAAGTGCCACCAACTTACGGACACTTCCCAAGTGGCCACAGAGCACCCAGTCTTCTCAGACTTTTTTCTCTACCACGTCGCAGAACACTTTCCAAGTGAGTGCCACTTTCCACAGTAGGGACTCCTATTCCATTCAGTACCCTTTCCTGGCCATTATTTTCATTTTCATCAGAGCCTCTACTGCAGCCTAAGGAAATGTTCTTCCCTGCTTCCCGCGACTTCTTGCCAGAGAGCTAGAGAAGCTCGGAGCCCTCATAACTCTGGGCAGGGAGGCTGGTTACACTGGACCAGCCCTTGACCAGTGGATAAAGACGCAGCAGGCTGTGCGCGCCAGCGCGAAAAGAGCAGAGGAGGAAACGAAGCAGAGGAAAGCCGCAGAAGCAGAGAGAGAAAGAAAAGAGAAGCAGAGGATAGCCAGAGAAGCAGAGAGGAAAGGAAAGAGAAGAAGAGAGAAAGCATGAGCTAGCTCTCCTAGATGACGCAATCTCTCTGCTAGTTTCCAAGCCCCAGACCATGAGCTGGACTCCCGGTAAGAGTGGTTGCGGAGGTTCTGCACCACTTGTTGTGTGCGTGGGCATGCTGTGGATTCCGACCAGTTGCCCAAGTCGGTCTCTACCTTGGGAGGAGAGCTTCCAGGGAAAGTAACTTCTCCAAGGCTACCATGTAGCCCTGCCTGATGAACTGTCTCCTACGCCCTATCGGTGGGTACAAGTCATGGCCGACACCGAAGCCCAGTCTCCCTTATTTCCAGAAAGGCATTGCCTAGGGGTGCCAAAATCCGGACGGACAAAGAAATTCAGTTCGAATGGATTGACGGTAACCTCTATTCTGTTCCTTCGGTCCATTCTGAATGTGAAAAATGCCCTTTCTGGACCAGGTGACCAAGGAAACCACATTGTGCCGCTGGGCGTAGTGGACCAATTTCATGATGTTTATCAGGTGATATTGGGCCGAGATTTACTTAAGCCGTATCTCCCCTGGACGCAGCTCCCACTACCAGATGCACCGCGACACCTGCAGCATGCCAGATACCACACCTCAATTTTAGGTTCAGAGGCTAGTGCTCCGATGTCCCCGATATCCTCTGTCTATTGCGAGCCTGGTCCTGATCCAGTGCCGGAGATAGAAATTCCTGCCGCATCCTGCCAGCCTCTTACCATTTTACCGCCTACCTCCTCCCCTTTGGAAGAGGTAAGCCCACCAGTTAACCCCGGACTTGTTTCCGAGGGTGATTCAACGGAGGTTTCCTTAACCTCCCACGTCACATCACTGCCAGAGAGGACTCTTCACCTGTGCCAGAGCACACTGCCAGCCTTGGTGACTCCGCAGATTCGCAACCTGTGCATCTCGGCCTTATCATCCAGTGCCACGGAAGAGGTTCTGGAACAAGTTCTGCCGAGACTGTGGGCCGCAAGGGTCACATGTCTGCAAATTACGGAGGGTGCGCGAACCACAATATTCCAGCCATCGCAATGGCCGTCCCATCCAATTCTTCTCTAGGACCACCCCCAGCTAAGGGCCCTATAACCGTCGCACCCCTCCAAAGCCCATTATCAGCCAAGCCACGTCAGAGCCTACGACGACTCTGGCGCTCAAATCTCCCTGATACGGGAAGACAGAATTCCCCGAGGGGCTAATGTTGATAGACGTCGATTGATCACCATTGAAGGTATCAATCACATTAAACTGATCCTTCCGACCGTCCAATTGAGGGTCACTAGACCTCACTTCTCCAAAGTTTGTACCCTTGCAGTTGCAAGCTACATTCCAGGAGGTTACGACCTCCTCCTAGGGCAAGACATGAAGTCTCCCTCGCATTCCAAACAGCCTAGGGGTCCTAACCCCACAACAAATCACTCTAAAGCAAGGAGTAATCGAAATTTTACTTCTCCAGGAAGTACAACACCAACAGTCTCCCTCGTTACCAGAAGGGAGATTGATCATTCACAGTTCCGTTGCAAAACCTGCAAACGTAATAGGGCACTCTACTAATTGGCCTAGGTGCCCTAGCCGACTATCAGCAGCGGACACTGTCCATGTTCCACAAGGCCTAGCCTTCAACCAGAGACAGGAGCCTCTGTCTCCCATTTCCAAGGGCACGCTGAGAGGTATTGCACCTCCGTACCCGCCACAGGTCCGGTCGACCTCAACTCTCTGCCAGTGCCACTTGGCAGCACTGAGCAGTACCAAGCTCCGTCCAGCCTGGACGTAGAGCCACCACCGAACTTGACCTCTGCGCCTGGCCCCGAGCTAGCGCCGGCGCCTAACCTTATCAAGGATCCTCCTACAGGAGATCCTCCAACAGGCATGGAGCTTACCACAGCCCATGGCCAATCACTAGTTCCTTCTTCTTCATCCTTACCTCTGTCGCCCGAGGATGAACCTCCGGCAGACCTTACCTTTGTACCTCCTCTGGAAAACCAGGAACTGCCCAACCAGGAGTCAGCCTGGAGTTTTCCCCTTACGACGGCTGTCACAGCAGCCGAAGTGAGGGCCTCCCCTGCAGTAGGTTCCACCTCTACGACGGTTGCTGCAGATACCGAAGTGGGGTGTTCTCCTGCAATCCCTCAGGCTACCACTGCCTCTGCTCCTGCCGGCGTTTCTGGCCTTTCCCCAGAGTCGGTGCCTCCGTCTACTCCAAGGACTGGTATAGCAGGTCCTGAGGAATAAGAAGAAGAAGAAGAAGGGACGTCATTAACAAACTAACACAAAAGAGCCACATGCTCTCCTTGACACCTGTGCCCGAGGTACAGTGTCACATTCATTTGCAGAATGATCCTGGCACCTACCCAGAGAAGGTAGCCAGCCTGATCTCTGCCAGTAGCACTAACCCTCTAACCCCTAGCCATTGTAATACTAACCCTCACTTAAATATAACTACCTCATTGCATTTCCCTCCTGGTCAACTAACCACTCATCATCCCCAAGCATCATTACCTCTTATCATGTATTTTTACAATTCCGTCGCTGAACTACTGCTGTGCGTACCACACTCTGGAATGATTGCGTCTTCATTTATGTATTGAGTAGTTAGGCTAATGATTTAGTACCAGGGCATTAGGTTAGTAGCAAGTAGAATTTTCAAGTAAACCTTATCTAGGGGTAGAGAGACTGTCGTCACAAGACAACCTGTAGTTATTTATTAGGCTAGACTACATCACTATATTAAGTTAGTACACTTAGCATCTTTGCCTATAAGTTAGGTAGGCCATTGTAGTCAGTCGTATCGCTGCTCAAAAAACTTCAAGTTAGAGTAGGAGAATGGGTTGTCGAGGCGATCAACTTATTTAAGCCAAGACCTTCACGCCCGAAAGGGAGTGAAGAATGCCTTCTAACAGGGGGAGCTGCTACGTTTAATAGAACGCCTCGCCTTCCCAGCAGAGTTTTAGAGTTTTGTTTAATTATAAAAAGTAGCAGCCATGCCGTCTCCTGAAGCTACTGTGTTGGGAGAGTGGGGATGTCGTAGGAATGATATTTCCGGTCTGACGGAAGCTTAGGGTAAGAGAGGCAGGTCACAAGAGTAGCTAGGCTTCGAGATGGATTTTAGGGACTTCTACAATAAGACCTATTTTCCTTCCCAATTTGCTGGCGTTGTGTTTACCACCTTTCAGGCAATGCTCGAGGCGGTTTTTTTTGGAAGCCCCGTGATTCGAAAGCAAGCAGTATCGCTCTCAGTCGGCCGCGAGACGTTTTCTCGGACAGAGGTCAAATTGCCAGCCTCCCAAAATTAGGCCTACCCACGACGCACTGGTGGACACGGACCCCAGACCTGAACAGAGGTCGGACCGCATTCTTCTACAAGGATACACAGAATATTGCATAAAGGTACGTCTGAAAGTGTAAACTTCAACCCAGCACCTTTTACTACCATACGACTCTTGCTAAATTCATTTCCAATTCTTATTTTTACCCCTTCTACATCAGAAGCCCTTTGTCCTCATCGGGCCACGTGCTCCCCTTTGTGACTTGTTAAAGACCTAGTTTTCGTGCATACCTCAGTGAACCATTCGAGTTTACCTTCCCAATGGTAGAGAATTAATTAGCCTTAATCAAAGCAAGAAGTCATTTTTTCCTTGTTTTATCTCGTTTAATCTGGGATTCTTTTTCCAGATTCCATGAGTCATTGTGCCGTCTCTCTGCCGCAAGTGTGCATTAACCACGTGAATGAAAATCAGCTTGAATTGAATGAGACTATAAGCCCCACGTGGGGCCGATATCATTTAACTTTTCTCCAGGCCAGCACGGGCCTTTTTGTAAATAAATAGGTTTAGTAACGTAGACGTGAGTTTTCTGGCGACCTTCCCTCTAAAAGAAAGAAAAATCATAACTATCAGTTTACGGTAAGTTCAAGCAATTCCCTCTTGAAATCCCTAAATTACTTCCGTTTACGTATCTAGCTTCTCCACAAGGCCCTATATACGTAATATATATATATATATATATATATATACTATATATATATATATATATATATATATATATATATATATATATATACACACAATATATATATATATATATATATATATATACATATATATATATATATATATATATATATATATATATATATATATATATATATATATATATATATATATATATATATATATATATATACTATATATATATATATATATATATATATATATATATATATATATATATGATATACCGGTTATGTTTCCCAGACGTGTGTGATGATAATAATCGCCACCATGTTCTCTTCAACTTTTCTAGTCTTCACACTTTTTGGATATATATTATCACATCAAAGCCTCAGATCCAAATGCAAGAATATGAAAAAAAAAAAAATAAATAATTCAAAGTCAGTGTAGCTTTGCAGTGCTAGTAACTATATCTCAGGAAGCACAGACAAACAATAAATGTATGAACTAGTGGTAGAATCATAAAGAGGCTCTAAGTGTGTAGCATGCCTTTTCCCTCAGAGGCGACGGCTCTGGAGTGTGGTAAACTTCCGGTTGTCAGAAAATGTTTTTGGATGAAGCTACTAACTCAATGGCCCACTCCAACCTGGCTGCAACCTACCACAGTTTATTGTCACCAATCATAAATTCACTGTTAACATAAAGGATATTTAAGGAAAGTGGCATAATGGTCTGCGCCCCTTGAGGTCAATTTAGTCTCTAATTTGGGGCGAAGATGCTTCGTAAATATGTAATTATCACAATATTTAAGCGCAGGTTACAAATATGCGTATCTGCGTGCACTCACATACAAGTATATCGGTACATGTGTACACATTCACCTGTGTGAGCGCAACACCACCACCACCACACGTACACACAAGCAGACGAACAGTCACGCACAATTAAGCGAGTGTCCGTGCATTGTCTTCATTCCCTCGAGCTGCTTAATTTAACTTTGGTTAACAAGGTAAAAAATAAAAATGTTCTCTGTCGCGGAAACTTTTCCTGGTGAAAACGTCAAGCCAAAGGAGGTGGTATTTTAAAGCAATCAATTGTAACGAAGAGGGAAGGTACCTGTGATCATGGGGAAATGGGTTTTTAAGCAATTACACTTAATTACGGGAGATTAGTTAAATGTCAAACAGTAATGGCCCAGGTATCCAAAATGGGAATTTTACACGTGGTTGTAAATGACCGGATTATAATAGTGCTCAACATGACTACAGGGACGAGATAATATATTTCACTAGATAAACATGGACGACCATCAGGGATTATGACAAAATGTCATAGATTATACAACAAATAAATGTGCCAGTCATGCAAAGTTCATTGGATATTTTTTCCTTTCAAAACCTGTATCAATATCAAGGTGCCACGAACGTAACTGCCCGTAACATACACAGGATTATTCACGATGCATTACACAAAGAATTATCCACAATGCTTTATAACCACAGGACGACACGACGCACCAGATCTCTTACAATAGGGAAATAAAATAAAAATAAACATATCTATATAAATCATGGAATAATTTATTTGTTTGAGAAATAAGCCGGGTAAAGGTAATGTAATGTTTAAAATGATACACTATGATGAATTTCACATCACAACAGCTAACAATCACGGAAATAACCTAAGCTCAGATTACTAAAAACATTACCTTCTGCGCAATACTATTACCTGATTAGCGCCTCCATTTATCATTTCATGTGATTGTCGTATGATTAATCTTTAACTTAATTTCTCTACTTATCAAAGGATTTCAATGTCGGCACTAGGAGAGTGATATTCACTAGTGCGAGTCTGAGTTTACATTTAACATTACTAAATATTCCGTCAAGGTGACTTCGGAGGGGCATTCATTTCAAGTAAGAAGTAATATTCATTTGAGGGATGATAACGCAGTTGCTGAGATTTTTTTTTTTTTTTTTTGGGGGGGGGCCCGTTTCCCCCCCCACCCCTCCCTTCTTAAACACTACTGAGGCAAGAGGGCTGCAAATTGGGATCTTGATCATCTACCATCAATCATCAAATATACAAATCGCAGCCCCCTACGCTCAGTAATTCATATTTTAAGGTTAAAGTTAGCAATGATCGTGCATCTGGCACGACTATCGGTACAAACAACACGGGCCATCGCCGAGCCGTGGCTGAAAGTTTCATAGATCGCGGCTGAGACTTTCAATGGGCCGTAGCTGAGGTTCATATAACATTATATGCTGTACAGAAAACTCGATTATTTTATAACCGCGACATCAACATCTTTACGTAGGGGTTATTCTTAATATTTTAGGAAAAGGAAAAAAAAGGATCTCTCCGATATTATGAAAAATAACGACGAAAACTATTATTATTATTATTATTATTATTATTATTATTATTATTATTATTATTAAATTTAATAAAAGTAATGGCTATTTCAGCAGCGTAACATTTGTAGAGATCTTCTCTATTTTCCGAATAGCGGCTTTTCCGGGCTACTTAAAGTGGCTAGTGGAGCGCCTATATGTTTGTAAAATTAAAATATATACACCGAGTTTGACGCTGTATGTGATCATGACCTCTATAGGCGCTTTACTAGCCTGTTTAAGTAGCACGGAAAATTCGCTATTCGGCAAAACAGAGAACAATCTCTAGAAGTGTAACGCTGCTGAAGTAGCCATTACTTTTCACAAAAGTATGTTTGAGAGAGGGTCTGCTTCCTAAGTACATTATAAGTTATTATTATTATTATTGATTATTATTATTATTATTTTATTATTATTATGTATTATTATATATTATTATTATTATTATTATTATTATTATTATTATTTTATTATTATTATTGGGGGGGAAAGGGGAAAAAATTCATTATCGGCGAGAGTATATATAATGTTCAAAGGGTCCATAATAATACAGTTGTTAAGAGTCCGTGTATAATTTTTAAGACTTTACAAAAAGCTTTCGAACCATCTTCAGTCCAAATGAATTTGGATGAAGATGAACCCAGGGAAGGGTTCGAAAGCTTTTTGTAGTTCTTAAAAATTATACACGGACTAAACACTTTGTATTATTGTGGACCGTCTAGAACTTATTATTATTATTATTATTATTATTATTATTATTATTATTATTATTATTATTATTATTATTATTATTATTATTATTATTATTATTATTATTATTATTGTTATTGTTATTGTTATTGTTATTGTTATAGTATTGTTATTGTTATTAATGTAGAGACTCTCTTTAAACAAGTCTTGTTAAAGGTATTGCAGCTTCACTCTTTTTCTTATTGCGGCCTTTTCTTTGCTACTTAGACAAGTGAGTAACACACCTATATTGATATTATGACCATATAGGTGTGTTACTCACCTATCTAAGTAGCAATGAATAGACCACAATAAGAAAAATAGATAACCTATACAAGATTAATGTCGCTGAATCAGCAATAATAATAATAATAATAATAATAATAATAATATAATAATAATAATAATAATAATAAAAGGATAAAATATCATCAAGACCTGAAAAATAGAAATAAGAAGGATATGGGATATACCAGTGGAAATTGCACCCTTATTCATAGGAACACTAGGCACGATCACAAGATCCCTGGAAAGGAATCTGGAAAAACAAGAGGCTGAAGTCGAGCTCCAGAACTAATGCAGAAGTGTGCGCTCCTAGAAACAGCACACATATTAAGTGATGGACTCCTAAGGAGGCAGGAAGCAACCCGGAACCCCACACTATGAATACCACCCAGTCGAATTGGAGTACTGTGATAAATCAAACAGAAATAAATAAATAAATAAATGAAGAAAAAGTAACAACAACTACATTATTATTATTATTATTATTATTGTTATTATTATTATTATTATTATTATTATTATTATCGTGAGGTTACATACTATTCTTTCTAAATATATGTACAAAAGAAATAAATCTGACCAAATTAAAGGCCAAAAAACATCAGAAGGGCTTCGTTGCAACAGCGAATCGGAGCAGATAAGTTGTTATCGTTTGCCAAAGTCACTAAGTGACGAAGTCATTAGTGACTTAAAGAGACGCAGTTAGGAGGAAAAGTTGTCCGAGGACGGCGATACGGCTACACGAGGATTTTGGGGCCCAGGCACAAGTTTCCATCGAAACATTCAATCTGAAGATCGTGACACTTTCGTAATAAAGAATTATTAACGCAACACATTAACACATGCAATGCGTTGCAAATATTAAATGCTAAACTAACTGTTACAAATAACCGAGCTGATTAGCAGCTCTCCTAGGGCTGGCCCGAAGGATTAGATACATTTTACGTGGCTAGGAACCAATTGGTCACCTAGCAACGGGACCTACAGCTTATTGTGCGATCCGAACCACATTATATCGAGAAATGAATTTCTATCACCAGAAATACATTTCTCTGATTACACGTTGGCGGCACCGAGAATCGAACTTCGAACAGTTACAAATAAATTAATATAGAATTTAGGCCAAAGACCAAGCACTAGGACCTATGAGGCCATTCAGCGCTGAAATGGAAACTGACAGTAAAAGGTTTGAAAGGTGTAACAGGAGTAAAACCTCAGAGCAGTTGCTTTATGAATCAATCGTTAGGGGAGGGCGGAAAGTACGATGGAAGAAAGAGAATATGAGGAGGTACAGTAAAAGGAATGAAAGGGGTTGCAGCTAAGGGCAGAAGACACGCTGCAAACGACCTTAAGTATATCTTAGTTTAACCAGACCACTGAGCTGATTAACAGCTCTCCTAGGGCTGGCCCGAAGGATTAGATATTTTTACGTGGCTAGGGACCAATTGGTCACCTAGGAACGGGACCCACAGCTTATTGCGAGTTCCGACCCACATTATATCGAGAAATTAATTTCTAATGTCCAGAAACAAATTTCTCTCATTTCACGTTAGCAGAGCGGGGAATCGAACTTGGGACAACCGAATTGGTAGGCGGCCACCCGTAAACCACTCGTCTAAAGAGGAGTTTTTAACAACTTTTAAGTAATGTCTACAGTGCACCGCATTAGGTGCATTGTTTTACTGTTTTTTTTTTAAACAGTTACAAGAAATTAAAAAACAATCAAGTTGGAACTTTTCAGTTCGAGAGGTCCTACATTCTTCACACCGTTGGTCTGTGGAACTTCCTTCCCTGAGGATGCAGTGCAATTGGAACTTCAGAAGTTCAAGCGAAGATGGCATGCATTACTACCCTACAACTAATTCGCCTAGCATTTGAATAAAGTTTTATCTGTTTATAAATTTAATGTGTTTTTTTTCTTTTTTAATAAATGAGATCTCTTCTCTCTGTATTTCCCTTTACCCCCTTTTACCTCTCCCTAATGAACACCATATTCTTTGGAAGCTTCCATTTCAGGTCAATGACCCGTGTGGGCTTTTTCCATATGAATAGGGTTCATCTTTCTGAATAATAATAATAATAATAATAATAATAATAATAATAATAATAATAATAATAATAATAATAATAATAGTAATATATTGGAAGGAGACCCTCTTTCAAACAAGTCTTATTGAAAGATATTGCTGCATTAGCTGCATTCAACTTGTAAATAGTCTTCTCTATTTTTCTAATAATTACTTTCTTTCTGCTACTATAACTGGCGAGTATTGTGCCGATATTACTCATCAGGAGGAGTCAATTTCCTGTATAATGCCTTTACAAAATTTATTTTATTTGTCACAGCAAATGAACAAATAAATAATAATAATAATAATCATAATAATAATAATAATAATAATAATAATAATAATACTGCTTTCGATTATTCTGACACGTCTCTCCTCCTGGCCCTGGCATGGACTGGGCGTATTTCGATGTCGACTATGATTGCACTTAGTAATAATAATGATTATAATAATATCCTTCACCCAAGTTGACGTAGAATACAAAGAACCGAATCTGGTATGCGTATGATGTCTAGGGCTGAAAAATTCACTTTACCCCGCATTGCGTTCTCTCTCTCTCTCTCTCTCTCTCTCTCTCTCTCTCTCTCTCTCTCACACACCACACACACACACTATACTATACTGTCATTAACTTGCGTAGAACTATACTGACTACATCACAAAACAAAATCTAACCAGTGATTAATATTCCTTGGTGTGAAATAGGGAACATCCGAGAACCAACGTGTACACTACTAATAATTATCGATTATGATCAGACGAACATTTAAGAACAAAAACTAACACTACAGGCCATAATCGAGGAAAATGTGTAGTATCTGTATGCATTGTACGAAGAACTTGGACAAGGCGGTCCGTATACAAGTACGGTTCTTAAATTAAACCTTGTATAAAGAACCAAAAAACTAAATAAGTAAAATAAAAAAAATTTTATCGTTTGAATAAAAAAAACAATAACAGTTTTGCATGTATATTGCATCTACTGGAAGTGTAATACTAAGTAAAAAAAAACTATAAATTACTATTTCTTATATAATTAACCAAGAGAAAGAGCTCTTGCATTTGATTTGATTAATGGCAATGAGAATTGCAATAAACAACACCTCTTCCCTAGAAATCGATCAACTAAAAGTCAAATATGCCATTTCACTTGAACCCCGAGTTGGGAAAGGGCAGGTGCTCGTGTATGTGTGCGTGTGTGTGTGTGTGTGTGTATGTGTGCGTGAGTCTCTCTCTCTCTCTCTCTCTCTCTCTCGCAAGTTAAATTCGAAAGCCTGACGAAACTGCTCGTTAACGCACACATAAAACATTTGTAGCCTTCGTTTATATGAAGCACTGATTAACGAAGTGTAAATACCGACGTTGCCCATAGCAAATTCTCCGTATCACATTCAGTCACCAAAATACGGTGCAGTCACTGAATTTAAGAGTTAAATATTTTGCGATACATAAAATGTTAATATTTCACGGACGGCCAAAGCTTACCTGTGGCTTAAGAAAGATTTCACGAGAAAATCGATGTGCACTTTATAGAACATTATTTTTATTTTACAGCAATTATCAACACTTTACCTAACCATGGGAGCCTGGAAGATGTCAGCTTAAAGTGGCAAGTTCCCTTTCGTGTCACATAAACCGTCCAAGAAGATTTCCCACAATTATTACTTTCCAGATCAGTATCATGGCGATCCACAATACATCTTCATACGGGCTACTTCCCTACTAACCTTCTAAAAATTGGATAGTTAAGATTGCCTTTGTTCTGTTTTTTAGGGAAACACATCGCATAAACTTAATAATGAAAAATTGTGCAAAATCAATATTTGCGTTTCAAATACCTTTCGATTGCTTACCAACTAGATACTCGTTTCCTTCAAGGGGATATATTATTAAGTCTGCTGACCTATGACAACAGACAAGGAAAATTTGAATTTCTCAGGGGGCGAGTCCGATTTCATAGGGACCCGAATTTAAAAGGGAGGGGGGGGGGGATACGGTGAAACATTACCGTTTGCAACATCAATATATAGAGCGTATTCGTAAACTGTATGAAAATCACGGGAAATTTTTTTTCAATTTTATAAGTTGTATGTTTTGTGACACGGATCACACGAGTTAAACAAGTCAAAATCTTATCTCATGCCGTATGAAACTTTCGGCCACGGCTCGTGAAAATCTCGGCCGTGGCCTATGAAACTTTTAGCCATGGCTTGGTGGTAGCCTGTGTTGTTGAAATTTATAATGGTGTTAAACGCACGATCATGGTTAACTTTCAACCTTAAAAAAAAAAAAAAACTACTGAGGATAGAGGGTTGCAATTTGGTATGTTTGATGATTTCAGCGTGGATGATCAACATACCAATTTGCAGCCCTCTAGCCTCAGTAGTTTTAAGATCAACCCCAACACAATAGTTTTCTTGTAGAGAAAACTAAA
This sequence comes from Macrobrachium nipponense, assembly GCF_015104395.2. Lineage (NCBI taxonomy): Eukaryota > Metazoa > Arthropoda > Malacostraca > Decapoda > Palaemonidae > Macrobrachium > Macrobrachium nipponense. Next base: position 24,426,365 of record NC_087209.1, on the reverse strand, counting down.
ACTAATGTGTACCAACGCGATGACTTGTAACACAACTTTTAAAGTCACGCCCTCCCGAGAAAAAATGAAACAAAAATATATCTGGCAGACTGCACCCCCAATGATTTTCTACCAATACCATGCGTTCATGTAGAGTTGAAAGTTACACATAGAAAGATTTCCTACTTAAACAGTTATGACATGGAAAACATGATTAAGTGAGGGACATAAAAAGAAAATGATGACCATCATATTTTTCCCAAGTTTCTTTCTTATGATGGAATAATGATATTTACTGGAGATGAGTTAAACCAAAATATACAGATGAAAATCTCTTACATCATACCGATATAAAAATACAGTTATTAAATCTTCCCTAAGCCTTTAATAAAAGCAGGCTTTCGATCTTTTTTAAAAACTCTCTTGCTAACGACAGTCGACAAAAACAGTATATGAAGAAGAGTTTACAGTTTCTCTAAACATCAACAGCATAGAAATAAACTTATTATACCAGTAAACAAAGTAACAGTTAAACAATATCCCTCAAAAGATACATACAGCAGAATTTGCAAACACAGCCAATACAGCTCGTGAAAAATTCCCTATAAATGTGCCCACGTGAAATATAGGGAAGCGTGATTTTTTTCAAAGCCGAGTACATTACTGCGTTCTATGTCCATCTATTATGGTCAATTAGCACCGCATACTAGATGCCCATTTAACACCCATTGCAAGAGTATTTTGAAATTCATGGGATCACGATTTTTATATCAAATGGTAAGCGCAGAATGGACTGGTTATTATATATATCACGGATTTTGTCGCGGGTAACAAAAGTCAACACAACGGGTCGATCTGGTTAATGAAGGATATTTAGAATTGATCAACCATGTATCTGGTGGAAATCACAGAAATACTATACTAATGCCTTTTTACTTAGCTGAAATGAAAGTAATATAGGCCTTTAAATTATAATATGGAAAAAGGTCACATCCTTCCTATATAATAATAAATAATAATAATAATAATAATAATAATAATAATAATAATAATAATAATAAGTAATAATATCGCAATATCATGGGACACCAGAGTTGAAGAGAAAGGGAAAAAATACCAATGCATTCTGGCTATCAAAACCTGAAAATAGAAATAAGAAGGATTATGGGATATGCCAGTGGAAAGAGCATCAATAATCATGTGAACACTAGGCACGAATCCCAAGATCCCTGAAAAGGAATCTAGAAAACCAGAGGCTGAAATAGCTTCAGACTAATGCAGAAGACCGTGCTCCTAGAAACAGCGCGCATAGGAAGATGTGATGGTCTCCTAAGGAGGCAGGAACCCACACTTATAAGTACCACCCAGTCGAATGGGAGGTTACTGTGATAAAATAAAATAAAATAAAATAAATAAATAAATAAATAAATAAAAATATATATAATATTATTATATTTATTATTATTATTATATATAATAATAATAATAATAATAATAATAATAATAATAATAATAATAATAATAAAATAATGATAATAAACCAAGACGAAAGTCTCACTCATTGATGTCGCAATACCATGGGACACCAGAGTTGAAGAGAAAGAAAGGGAAAAAATGGATATGGGATATGCCAGTAGAAATTGTACCCATAATCATAGGAACACTAGCACGATCCCAAGATCCCTGAAAAGGAATCTGGAAAAACTTAGAGGCTGAAGAAGCTCCAGGACTCATGCAGAAGAGTG
>NC_087209.1:24408068-24411641 GCF_015104395.2 Macrobrachium nipponense | reverse complement strand
ACTTGAACGTACAAAATACAATACTGCACATAATTAAGACGGTTTAAAGATAGTCTACGTCACTGAAGCGCCATTGTTATCCGGAATTTAAAGTACAGTGGAATAAAAAAAGTTCCAGATACAACTGTCAACCAGTAAAGTGTAAGGAATGCTATCGTTTTCATTAATAAACTGAATATGATAAAATCAGTTACGAATAAACAATACAAATGAATTTCTTTGGAAAATGGATAAAAGCAATCATATCTACGAAAAAAAATGGGATAAACGGAATCAATTCGTCAAATGATGAAATGAAATAACAATTCCCCTAAAAAGTATAACTTGTGACAATTCTGCAAAAGAAAAGCCCTATACAAAGAAATCCATCTTTTATATGAAAGGAAAATCGACAGAAAACACATAGGCAAAATAAAAAGCAAACAAAAAGACTCTCCCTTTAAAACAAACTGAGAAATAAAAATCAATTTCGGGGAGATGGAGGGAGGAAGCAAGCAAGCAGGCAGGCAGACAGTTGCGTCGAGCAAAGGAATGCAATCTCCTTCGGCAGTCGAGTCGAGGCTTCGAGTTACACAGCGACTCCCTTAGATGCAATGAAAGGGTTTTCCCCCTTCCTCACCTTACCTTTGAAAAGTAGACACAGACACACACACATACAGTGAAGGTGAATATCACTCTTTATTCCAATGGATCAGTGTTTCATTTGTCATTTTGAGGTATCTTTGTATCTTCGCCCTGTCAATGGATCCGTGTTTCATTTGTCATTTTGAGGGATCCGTGTATCTTCGTCCTCGCCCTGTACTTGGATCCGTGTTTCATTTGAAATTTTGAGGGATCCGTGTATCTTTGTCCTCTAATTGGATCAGTGTTTCATTAGTCCTTTAATGGATCCGTGTATCTTCATCCTGTAATTGGATCCGTGTTTCATTCGTCATTTTGAGGGATCCGTGTATCTTCGTCCTTGTCCTGTAATTGGACCCGTGTTTCATTCGTGTTTCATTTGTCATTTTAAGTGATCCGTGTATCTTCGCCCTGTAATTGGACCCGTGTTTCATTTGTCATTTTAAGGGATCCATGTATCTTCGCCCTGTAATTGGAACCGTGTTTCATTTGTCATTTTACTGGATCCGTGTATCTTCGCCCTGTAATTGGAACCGTGTTTCATTTGTCATTTTACTGGATCCGTGTATCTTCGCCCTGTAATTGGAACCGTGTTTCATTTGTCATTTTACTGGATCCGTGTATCTTCGCCCTGTAATTGGATCCGCGTTTCATTTTTCATTTTATGTGATCCGTGAATCGTCGCCCAGTCACTGGATCCGTGTTTCTGTCATTTTAAGGGATCCGTGTATCTTCGCCCTGTAATTGGATTCGTATTTCATTTATCATTTTAAGGGATCCGTGTATCTTCGCCCTGTAACTGGATTCGTGTTTCATTATTTCATTTTAAGGGATCCGTGTATCTTCGCCCTGTAACTGGATTCGTATTTCATTTATCATTTTAAGGGATCCGTGTATCTTCGCCCTGTAACTGGATTCGTATTTCATTTATCATTTTAAGGGATCCGTGTATCTTCGCCCTGTAATTGGATCCGTGTTTCATTTATCATTTTAAGGGATCCGTGTATCTTCGCCCAGTCTCTGGATCAGTGTTTCATAGCTACCTTCAACTTATTTCAACATGCTACACTCAAAAGCCATAAATCATACAATGTAACGTGTAACTGTACAATATAAGAAGTTTTCCTTCACCTTTTCAGTCGATCAAATCTTTTGTGCTTAAGAACTTAGCCAATGTCCAAGAGGAAAAATAAATTTTTTTGAATCCTATGTGTATTCCTGATATTTTATCATCTAACACACCCACGAAATTTAGAAATTTAGAAAAAAAGGATGAAGAGAGAGAGAGAGAGAGAGAGAGAGAGAGAGAGGAGAGAGAGAGAGAGAGAGAGAGAGAGAGAGAGAGAGAGAATAATTTCTACAAGATTACATATCCTTTAGAATATTATCAAAATTAAACTTTCAAGACAATGATTAAAATTAAACTTTCAAGACAGAGTTAATTGTTGAAGGACAATGGACCTTTAGTGCCCATCAGGAGCACAAAACTAGGTCTACATATCTTCAAGAAAAATAAATATTTCTTGTCATATTTCACAGTGAACATATCTTGTTGCTATTCAAACACTCTGAGAATACTTGCTCCAAAAACATCTCAACAGTTTCAATGGAAAATGTCTTTATATATGTCACTTCACCAAACTATAGATGGTACCAGAATGATTGTTGAAACAAATACTAATTTCTCAAAGGAATATAATCCCAGTTGGACTGACATAAGTTCATCTAACCCAGATGCACTCACACTTAACTCGAGCCAGACTGAAAGAACTTGAAAGCAAATCGTTCAGTAGTTTTCCCTGGACCATTGTATGTATGTGTATTATAATATATATATATATATATATATATATATATATATATATATATATATATATATATATTATATATATATATATATATACACACACACACACACACACATCTATATATATATATATATATATATATATATATATATATATATATATATATATATACGCATACACATAAACATACATCTGGGTTAGATGAAACTTATGTCTGTTCCACTGGAATTATTACCTTTAAGGAATTAGTTTTCGCTTCAGCAATCATTCTGGTATCAACTTTAGTTGCGTGAAATAAAATACATAAATAAACTATTTTCCATTTTAACTACCGAGATGTTTGGGAGCAAGAATACTCCGAGTTTATGTATAGCAATATAAAATCCGTAAAACAAATAAACACAGTCCATGGGTCAGACAGGATTTTTGTGCTATCAGAATTGTAAATTTCTTTTTCATTATGATTTTATGCACCCATAACTGTACACTTTAACCAGCTGGCCTTTTCAAATGAACGGCTCAGTCAGATTTTATACCAAATTTTTTATTCATCCATTTATTCTTTCATCTTTATTTTGAAATTAACACTTTTATTAGCCAATGAAAAAGTGGATGATAATCATGACCTAACGTCAGCCAAACTGAAAAGTCTCCTTATGACAAAATCTTATCTAAGCAGTGCTGGCCTATTCAGAATACAGCCGTGACGCCTCTAAACATGAAATGGATATTCAGACTGGAAACCTTTTGTGACATTTGCAGGATACTTTATAACTAGATTCCCTAACGCGATCCTGAAAGCAAATTGGCCTTAACATTTTGAACTATCTCTCTTGGAAAGGTTTTATAGGTTATTTTGAAACATTCATCTGCAATTTATTTACATGTGAAAACAGTCAAGTAAAGGTACATTTTGATTTACTCTAAAGTCATGAACCAGATAAAGCAAGATGCCCAACCTAAATAGTTTTAGAATTAAAAACTTTGATAGCAAACCATAAATAGCTATACGTTAAGTCAACATTAACCAATCCGTTTATCCATCTTTTCAATATAATTAATACAATCATTAGCCACATAAACTCACAAAATGTAGAGTATTACACAACAAGTACATCAACCAAACACATAAAAGACCACGTAC
>NC_087209.1:24375568-24403068 GCF_015104395.2 Macrobrachium nipponense | reverse complement strand
CAAGCCCAATCTGCACTGCCCACGTCCATACCAGGTGTCACAAATCCTAATTGCGCTTCATTGAAATTATGAAGCAACAAGGATAATGATTATAAATATCAAACAACGAGAGATTTTCCTGTTTTACAAAATATACTGCAATTTGCCCAACTCCACCTGCTAATAATCAACAGCAATTGTAATATGAATATATGCAATAATGACGTTCTTAGTTTGTGTTTCAGTTTTGCATTTTGTGTATTTTGTCTGATGGTTTTAATTGAGTTTTCAATTTGTTCCTGTGCACTTAGCAAAAACTTAAATCTTAACGCGCTTTACACACATTTATGTACGTAAGCACACTCATACGAACACACACACACACACACACTATAAACTGCATCCCAGACCATCCAAGATTGGAAGATGCAAAATATACCGGAAGATGTACTAGCAACTCTCTGGTAGACATTAGAGGTGCTCACACTGAGGGACCTGGGGCAACCCGAACAAGATGTAAGGTCTGTAAGGTAAGGTAAGGTAAGATATATATATATATATATATATATATATATATATATATATATATATATATATATATATATATATACATACATACATACATATATACATATATACATATATATTTATGTATGTATGTATACATACATACATATACACACACATATATATAAATACTAGAGAGAGAGAGAGAGAGAGAGAGAGAGAGAGTGTTTTGTAACTACCAATTGCACGAGATCTGCATATGGCTACCTATGGCCAGATCGATCACGAACTTCTCGATGTCCCATTTTTACTCAGTGAAATTCCCCTCGCAAGGCTTGCCGTCGAAAAAAGAAACTTATGGAAAAATACTCATTCCCCTGTGGGACTCGAACCACAGTGGGTTAGCAAAGTGAAGTCCATGATAACCCTTGGCACATTCCTTTTCCTTTATTTCAGATTTAAAACCTTAAGTGGAAAGAGAATGAAAACATATTGGGAAATGGCAAAGTTAAAAATAAAACTAAAATGTGTCGTGAATTAAAACTTTCATTGATTGGTAAAATTACATACTTTTCATTTCGTCGTCACAGGTATCTGTAAAATCAACAATTATAATTAATATAAATGTTCTAATAACCCAGAATTTTTATTTAACAGATGACCATGACTTAAATAAATAACTATTATCTAGTCATACGTAAGTATATGTATATACTCACACACACACACACACACACGAATACATTATATATTAGTCATTACGTATAAAAATGTATGCCTTGTATTCCTTAAAAAGACTGAACACATTCTCTTTTTTATTCATTTATTTATTTTATCTTTTTATTTTTCATCTTTTATTTAATTATTTATTTTATTATTTTACTTTATATTTTTCTTTTTATCTTTTATTTATTTATTTATTTAGTCATTTATTTTATCATTTTATTTTATTTGTTTATTTTATTATTTTTTATTTTATTTTTTTGCAAATAAGACATATGGCCATAAAAAATGATAAAATTCCAATAAGGGAGGGAAAAAAACTTAATCGGAAAGGAAACCAAGGTATATAAATACATAAGACGAATTTCGACTTTAGGAGCAAAAGCCCAGTTGGGGGACAAAATTTCCTTCGACCCATTTCTTCTTAGAAAAACATTTGTCTTGCATCGATTAAATATGGATATGCATTTACTGAACGCACCGAACAGCCACCGATCGAAAAATGGATTCCCGGGGAATATTGATGATGTTATTGTAGTCTTCCTGAGCTAAACTCACTCAGAAGGAGAAAAGAAGGAATAAGATGAGGGGGAGGGGTTTAGGGACAGGGGAAGGAGAAGATCACTGGGTGGGGGGGTGGGTGGGGGGAAAGAGGCAAGATGAAAGCAGCTAGGACAGTAGGAGGGGTGGGAACGTGGGGGGAGGGGGAAAGGGAGGGAGGGGATTTGGGGATCCGGAGGTGAAGAAGAAGAGAAGCCAGGGGGGGGGGGGGGGGTGGGGGGGGGGGGGAGTTGGGGCAGGTCTTACGTATAAGGTTTGTTCAGGCACTAGGTAAACGGCGGTTGTTTTTTGTCTGATATTTCCATGATAAAGGAACTTGATCTAAATCCAAGTAACTACATAGCTTTGTGTAGAGGAGGGTGGGGTCGGGTAGAGGGATAGAGGGATATAGACGAGGAAAAGGAAAATTGGAAGGAGAGGAGAAGAGGGGAATTGGAGTTGGGGGAGGGGGGTAATATGGATACGGGAAGGGAGTAAGGGGAGAATTATGGATGAGGAGTATATATTCTCTCTCTCTCTCTCTCTCTCTCTCATCTTCTCTTCGTCTCTAAACTCTCTCTCCTCAGTGGGCTAAATCACTCTAGTGGCTGAACTAACAGTGGGTCCGAAGGCTCTGGCCCTTTGTGGTCGTCCCCTGGCCCTCATCACTTATACACGGGAGAGCCACTATTTATCCTCAAGCCCCTCGAGAGAAAGCAGCAGGAGGGAACCCGTTGAATCGGCAAACGGAATAACCACATTCGAGTCCTTGAATATTTCATATTATTGCCATGAGTCAGGTTCCCAATTCGGAAAAAAAACTTGAGCGGTGATGTCATCCCGTCGCAGGAAGGTCGAAAGGATGCACGTTGATAATGCATGTCGACAAATGTAAGAACGATGGTTTGATGCTCCCTTTCTCTCAGATATTTTAGATTTATGCATGCTTGCTTGCATACATACATACATACCATATATACATACATACATACATACATACATACTATATATAGAGATATATGAACACTAACCCCACTTTCCCGATAGGAAATTGGCTGAGATATAGTTGCTAGCGCTGCAAAGCTACACTGACTTTGAATTAAAGATTTTTTTCATATTTCTTGCATTTGGATCTAAGGCTTTGTAGTGACAAGCATATCCAAAGAGTTCGATCCCGATATATCTGACATCAGAATGACTTCATATTTCTTGCATTTTGGATCTAAGGCTTTGATGTGATAAGCGTATATCCAAAAAGTTTGAAGACTAGAGAAGTTGAGAGAACAAGGAGGCTTATTATCATCACACATTTTGTGGGAAACATAACCGGTATATCCTATATATATATATATATATATATCTATATATATATATATATATATATATATATATATATATATATATAGATAGATAATATATATATATATATATATATATACCCTTATATATATAATTAGTTTTAGGCAAGTTTTGTTCAGCTGGTGCAGTGAAATTTTAACCTTTATGAAAGTGAGAGCTATATATATATATATATATATATATATATATATATATATATATCATATATATATATATATAGGATATACCGGTTATGTTTCCCAGATAGTGTGTGATGATAATAATAGCCACCATGTTCTCTCAACTTCTCTAGTCTTCACACTTTTTGGATATATGCTTATCACATCAAAGCCTCAGATCCAAATGCAAGAAATATGAAAAAAAAAACAATAATTCAAAGTCAGTGTAGCTTTGCAGTGCTAGTAACTATATCTCAGGGAGCACAGACAATCAATGAATGTATTAACATTAGTGGTAGAATCATAAAGAGGCTCTAAGTTGTATAGCATGCCTTTTCCCCTCAGAGGCGACGGCTCCGGAGTGTGGTAAACTTCCGGTTGTCAGAAAATGTTTTTTGGATGAAGCTACTAACTCAATGGCCCACTCCAACCTGGTTGCAACCTACCACAGTTTATTGTCACCAATCTTAAATTCACTGTTAACATAAAGGATATTTAAGGAAAAAGTGGCCTAATGGTCTGCGCCCCTTGAGGTCAATTTACAATCTCTAATTTGGGGCGAAGATGCTTCGTAAATATGTAATTATCACAATACTTAAGCGCAGGTTACAAATATGCGTATCTGCGTGCACTCACATACAAGTATATCGGTGCATGTTTACACATACACCTGTGTGAGCGCAACACCACCACCACCACACGTACACACAAGCAGACGAACAGTCACGCACAATTAAGCGAGTGTCCCGTGCATTGTCTTCATTCCCTCGAGCTGCTTAATTTAACTTTGGTTAACAAGGTAAAAATGTTCTCTGTCGCGGAAACTTTTCCTGGTGAAAACGTCAAGCCAAAGGAGGTGGTATTTTAAAGCAATCAATTGTAACGAAGAGGGAAGGTACCTGTGATCATGGGGAAATGGGTTTTTAAGCAATTACACTTAATTACGGGAGATTAGTTAAATGTCAAACAGTAATGGCCCAGGTATCCAAAATGGGAATTTTACACGTGGTTGTAAATGACCGGATTATAATAGTGCTCAACATGACTACAGGGACGAGATAATATATTTCACTAGATAAACATGGACGACCATCAGGGATTATGACAAAATGTCACAGATTATACAACAAATAAATGTGCCAGTCATGCAAAGTTCATTGGATATTTTTTCCTTTCAAAACCTGTATCAATATCAAGGTGCCACGAACGTAACTGCCCGTAACATACACAGGATTATTCACAATGCATTACACAAAGAATTATCCACAATGCTTTATAACCACAGGACGACACGACGCATCAGATCTCTTACAATAGGGAAATAAAATAAAAATAAACATATCTATATAAATCATGGAATAATTTATTTGTTTGAGAAATAAGCCCGGTAATGTAATGTTTAAATGATGCACTATGATGAATTTCACATCACAACAGCTAACAATCACGGAAATAACCTAAGCTCAGATTACTAAAAAACATTACCTTCTGCGCAATACTATCTATGACCTGATACGTGCCTCCATTTATCATTTCATGTGATTGTCGTATTATTAATCTTTAACTTAATTTCTCTACGTATCAAAGGATTTCAATATCGGCACTAGGAGAGTGATATTCAGTAGTGCGAGTCTGAGTTTACATTTAACATTACTAAATATTCCGTCAAGGTGACTTCGGAGGGGCATTCATTTCAAGTAAGAAGTAATATTCATTTGAGGGATGATAACGCAGTTGCTGAGATTTTTTTTTTTTTTTTTGTTTTTTTTGCCCGCCCTCCCCCCCCACTCCTCCCTTCTTAAACACTACTGAGGCAAGAAGGCTGCAAATTGGGATCTTGATCATCTACCATCCAATCATCAAATATACAAAATCGCAGCCCGCTACGCTCAGTAATTCATATTTTAAGGTTAAAGTTAGCAATGATCGTGCATCTGGCACGACTATCGGTACAAACAACACGGGTCATCGCCGAGCCGTGGCTGAAAGTTTCATAGATCGCGGCTGAGACTTTCATGGGCCGTAGCTGAGGGTTTCATATAACATTATATGCTGTACAGAAAACTCGATTGTTTTATAACCGCGACATCAAACACGTTTACGTAGGGGTTATTCTTAATATTTAGGAAAAGGAAAAGGATCTGTCGATATTATGGAAAATAACGACGAAAACTATTATTATTATTATTATTATTATTATTATTATTATTATTATTATTATTATTATTATTATTATTATTATTATTATTAATTTAATAAAAGTAATGGCTATTTCAGCAGCGTAACATTTGTAGAGATTCTTCTCTATTTTCCGAATAGCGGCTTTTCCGTGCTACTTAAAGTGGCTAGTGGAGCGCCTATATTTGTAAAATTAAAATATATACACCGATTTTGACGCTGTATGTGATCATGACCTCTATATAGGCGCTTTACTAGCCTGTTTAAGTAGCACGGAAAAAGTCTCTATTCGGAAAACAGAGAACAATCTCTAGAAGTGTAACGCTGCTGAAGTAGCCATTACTTTTCACAAAGTATGTTTGAGAGAGGGTCTGCTTCCTAAGTACATTATTATTATTATTATTATTATTATTATTATTATTATTATTATTATTATTATTATATTATTATTGGGGAAAAATTCATTATCGCGAGAGTATATATAATGTTCAAAGGGTCCATAATAATACAGTGTTAAGAGTCCGTGTATAATTTTAAGACTTTACAAAAAGCTTTCGAACCATCTTCAGTCCAAATGAATTTGGACTGAAGATGAACCCAGGGAAGGGTTCGAAAGCTTTTTGTAAAGTCTTAAAAATTATACACGGACTCTTAACACTTTGTATTATTGTGGACCGTCTAGAACATTATTATTATTATTATTTTATGATTCTTATTATTATTATTATTATTATTATTATTATTATTATTATTATTATTTATTTTATTATTATTATTATTATTATTATTATTATTATTATTATTGTATTGTTATTAATGGGTAAGAGACTCTCTTTTAAAACAAGTCTTGTTAAAGGTATTGCAGCTTCACTCTTTTTCTTATTGCGGCCTTTTCTTTGCTACTTAGACAGGTGAGTAACACACCTATATTGATATTATGACAATATAGGTGTGTTACTCACCTATCTAAGTAGCAATGAATAGACCACAATAAGAAAAATAGATAACCTCTACAAGATTAATGTCGCTGAATCAGGCAATAATAATAATAATAATAATAATAATAATAATAATAATAATAATAATAATAATAATAATAATAATAATAATAATAATAATATAAAAGGATAAATATCAAGACCTGAAAATAGAAAATAAGAAGGATATGGGATATACCAGTGGAAATTGTACCCATAATCATAGGAACACTAGGCACGATCCCAAGATCCCTGAAAAAGAATCTGGAAAAACAAGAGGCTGAAGTAGCTCCAGAACTAATGCAGAAGTGTGCGCTCCTAGAAACAGCACACATATTAAGTGATGGACTCCTAAGGAGGCAGGATGCAACCCGGAACCCCACACTATGAATACCACCCAGTCGAATTGGAGTACTGTGATAAACCAAACAAAAATAAATAAATAAATAAATGAAGAAAAAATAACAACACATTATTATTATTATTATTTTATTATTATTATTATTATTATTATTATTATTATTACAACCATCGTGAGGTTACATACTATTCTTTCTAAATATATATACAAAAGAGATAAATCTGCCCAATTTAAAGGCCAAAAAACATCAGAAGGGCTTCGTTGCAACAGCGAATCGGAGCAGATAAGTTGTTATCGTTTGCCAAAGTCACTAAGTGACGAAGTCATTAGTGACTTAAAGAGACGCAGTTAGGAGGAAAAGTTGTCCGAGGAACGATACGGCTACACGAGGATTTTGGGGCCCAGGCACAAGTTTCCATCGAAACATTCAATCTGAAGATCGTGACACTTTCGTAATAAAGAATGATTAACGTAACACATTAACACATGCAATGCGTTGCAAATATTAAATGCTAAACTAACTGTTACAAATAACTGAGCTGATTAGCAGCTCCTCTATGGCTGGCCCGAAGGATTAGATATATTTTACGTGGCTAGGAACCAATTGGTCACCTAGCAACGGGACCTACAGCTTATTGTGGGATCCGAACCACATTATGTCGAGAAATGAATTTCTATCACCAGAAATACATTTCTCTGATTCCACGTTGGCCTCGCCGAGAATCGAACTTCGAACAGTTACAAATAAATTAATATAGAATTTAGGCCAAAGGCCAAGCACTGGGACCTATGAGGCTATTCAGCGCTGAAATGGAAACTGACAGTAAAAGGTTTGAAAGGTGTAACAGGAGTAACACTTCAAAGCAGTTGCTTTATGAATCAATCGTTAGGGGAGAGAGGAAAGTACGATGGAAGAAAGAGAATATGAGGAGGTACAGTAAAAGGAATGAAAGGGGTTGCAGCTAAGGGCAGAAGACACGCTGCAAACAACCTTAAGTATATCTTAGTTTAACCAGACCACTGAGCTGATTAACAGCTCTCCAAGGGCTGGCCCGAAGGATTAGATATTTTTACGTGGCTAGGAACGGGACCTACAGCTTATTGTGTATTTCGACCCACATTATATCGAGAAATTAATTTCTAATGTCCAGAAACAAATTCCTCTCATTCCACGTTAGCAGAGCGGTGAATCGAACTTGGGACAACCGAATCGGTAGGCGGCCACGTAAACCACTCGTCTCACGAGGAATTTTAACAACCTTTAAGTAATGCCTGCAGTGCACCGCATTAGGTGCATTGTTTTACTGTTTTTTTTAAACAGTTACTGGGGAATCAAACTTGGGACACCCAAATCAGTAGGCGGCCACGTAAACCACTCGTCTAACGAGTAATTTTAACAACTTTTAAGTAATGCCTGCAGTGCACCGCATTAGGTGCATTGTTTTACTGTTTTTTTTAAACAGTTACAAGAAATTAAAAAACAGTCAAGTTGGAACTTTTCAATTCGAGAGGTCGGTCATTCTTCACACCGTTGGTCTGTGGAACTTCCTTCCCTGAGGATGCAGTGCAATTGGAACTTCAGAAGTTCAAGCGAAGATTGGCATGCACTACTACCCCACAACTAATTCGCCTTGCATTTTAATACAGTTTTATTTGTTTATAAATTTAATCTGTTTTTTCTTTCTTTTTTAATAAATGAGATCTCTTTTCTCTGTGTTTCCCTTTACCTCCTTTTATCTCTCCCTAGTGAACACCATATTCTTTGGAAGCTTCCATTTCAGGTCAATGACCCGTGTGGGCTTTTTCCATATGAATAGGGGGGGTTTCAAAAAAATCTTCTGAATAATAATAATAATAATAATAATAATAATAATAATAATAATAATAATAATAATAATAATAATAATAATAATATCTTGGAAGGAGACCCTCTTTCAAACAAAAGAATCTTATTGAAAGATATTGCTGCATCAGCTGCATTCAACTTTTGTAAATAGTCTTCTCTATTTTTCTAATAATTGCTTTCTCTCTGCTACTACAACTGGCGAGTATTGTGCTGATATTACTCATCAGGAGGAGTCAATTTCCGGGATAATGCTTACAAATTTATTTATTTGTCACAGTAAATGAACAAATAACAATAATAATACTGCTTTCGATTATCTGACACGTCTCTCCTCATGGCCCTGGCATGGACTGGGCGTATTTCGATGTCGACTTATGATTGCACTTAGTAATAATAATGATTATAATAATATCCTTCACCCAAGTTGACGTAGAATACAAAGAACCGAATCTGGTATGCGTATGATGTCTAGGGCTGAAAAATTCACTTTACCCCGCATGCGTTCTCTCTCTCTCTCTCTCTCTCTCTCTCTCTCTCTCTCTCTCTCTCTCTCACACACACACACACACTATACTATACTGTCATTAACTTGCGTAGAACTTTACTGACTACATCACAAAACAAAATCTAACCAGTGATTAATATTCCTTGGTGTGAAATAGGGAACATCCGAGAACCAACGTGTACACTACTAATAATTATCGATTATGATCAGACGAACATTTAAGAACAAAAACTAACACTACAGGCCATAATCGAGGAAAATGTGTAGTATCTGTATGCATTGTACGAAGAACTTGGACAAGGCGGTCCGTATACAAGTACGGTTCTTAAATTAAACCTTGTATAAAGAACCAAAAAACTAAATAAGTAAAATAAAAAAAAATTTATCGTTTGAATAAAAAAACAATAACAGTTTGCATGTATATTGCATCTACTGGAAGTGTAATACATAGTAAAAAAAACTATAAATACTATTTCTTATATAATTAAACCAAGAGAAAGAGCTCTTGCATTTTGATTTGATTAATGGGAGAATTGCAATAAACAACACCTCTTCCCTAGAAATCGATCAACTAAAAGTCAAATATGCCATTTCACTTGAACCCCGAGTTGGGAAAGGGCAGGTGCTCGTGTATGTGTGTGTGTGTGTGTGTGTATGTGTGCGTGAGTGAGTCTCTCTCTCTCTCTCTCTCTCTCTCTCTCTCTCTCTCTCTCTCTCGCAAGTTAAATTCGAAAGCCTGACGAAACTGCTCGTTAACGCACACATAAAACATTTGTAGCCTTCGTTTATATGAAGCACTGATTAACGAAGTGTAAATACCGAGGTCGGCCATAGCAAATTCTCCGTATCACATTCAGTCACCAAAATACGGTGCAGTCACTGAATTTAAGAGTTAAATATTTTGCGAGACATAAAATGTTAATATTTCACGGACGGCCAAAGCTTACCTGTGGCTTAAAAACGGTTTCACGAGAAAATCGATGTGTACTTTTACAGAACACTATTTTAATTTTTCAGCAATTATCAACACTACCTAATCATGAGCGCCTGGAAGGTGTCAGCTTAAAGTGACAAGTTCCCTTTCGTGTCACATAAACCGTCCAAGAAGATTTCCCACAATTATTACTTTCCAGATCAGTATCATGGCGATCCACAATACCATCTTCATACGGGGCTACTTCCCTACTAACCTTCTAAAAATTGGATAGTTAAGATTGCCTTTGTTCTGTTTTTTAGGGAAACACATCGCATAAACTTAATAATGAAAAATTGTGCAAAATCAATATTTGCGTTTCAAATACCTTTCGTTTGCTTACCAACTAGATACTCGTTTCCTTCAAGGGGATATATTATTAAGTCTGCTGACCTATGACAACAGACAAGGAAAATTTGAATTTCTCAGGGGGCGAGTCCGATTTCATAGGGACCCGAATTTAAAAGGGAGGGGGGACCTGGTGAACATTACCGTTTGCAACATCCAATATATATAGAGCGTATTCGTAAACTGTATGAAAATCACGGGAAAATTTTTTTTCAATTTTATAAGTTGTATGTTTTGTGACACTGATCACACGAGTTAAACAAGTCAAAATCTTATCTCATGCCGTATGAAACTTTCGGCCACGGTTCGTGAAAATCTCGGCCGTGGCCTATGAAACTTTTAGCCATGGCTTGGTGGTAGCCTGTGTTGTTGATATCTATAACGGTGTTAGACGTACGATCATGGCTAACTTTCACCTTAAATAAAATTTAAAAAAAAACTACTGAGGCTAGAGGGCTGCAATTTGATATGTTTGATGATTTGAACGTGGATGATCAACATACCAATTTGCAGCCCTCTAGCCTCAGTAGTTTTAAGTTCAACCCCAACACAATAGCTTTCTTTTAGAGAAAACTAAAACTAATGTGTACCAACGCGATGACTTGTAACACAACTTTTAAAGTCATGCCTTCCCGAAAAAAAATTAAACAAAAACATATCTAGCAGACTGCACCCCCAATGATTTTCTACCAATACCATGCGTTCATTTAGAGTTAAAAGTTACACATAGAAAGATTTCCTACTTAAGCAGTTATGACATGGAAAACGTGACTAAGTGAGGGACATCAAAAGAAAATGATGACCATCATATTTTTCCCAAGTTTCTTTCTTATGATGGGATAATGATATTTACTGGAGAGGAGTTAAACCAAAATATAAAGATGAAAATCTCTTACATCATACCGATATAAAAATACAGTTATTAAATCTTCCCTAAGCCTTTATTAAAATCAGGCTTTCGTTCTTTTTTAAGAACTTTCTTGCCAACGGGAGTCGACTAAAACGGTATGTGAAGAGGAGTTTACAGTTTCTCTAAACATCAACAACACAGAAATAAACTTATTATACCAGTAAACAAAGTTACAGTTAAACAATATCCCTCAAAAGATACATACAGCAGAATTTGCAAACACAGCCACTACAGCTCGCGAAAAAGTCCCTATAAATGTGCCCACGTGAAATATAGGGAAGCGTGAATTTTTTCAAAGCCGAGTACATTACTGCGTTCTATGTCCATCTATTATGGTCAATTAGCACCGCATACTAGATGCCCATTTAACACCCATTGCAAGAGTATTTTGAAATTCATGGGATCGCGATTTTTATATCAAATGGTAAGCGCAGAATGGACTGGTTATTATATATAACACGGATTTTGTCGCGGGTAACAAAAGTCAACACAACGGGTCGATCTGGTTAATGGAGGATATATAGAATTGATCAACCATGTATCTGGTGGAAATCACAGAAATACTATACTAATGCCTTTTTACTTAGCTGAAATGAAAGTAATATACGCCTTTAAATTATAATATGGAAAAAGGTCACATCCTTCCTATATAATAATAATAATAATAATAATAATAATAATAAAATAATAATAATAATAATAATATAATAATAATGGGACACCAGAGTTGAAGAGAAAGGAAAAATGTTTAAGTATCAAAACCTGAAATAGAAATAAGAAGGATACGGGATATGCCAGTGGGAATAGCACCAATAATCATGTGAACACTAGGCACGATCCCAAGATCCCTGAAAAGGAATCTGGAAAACCAGAGGCTGAAATAGCTTCAGGACTAATGCAGAAGACCGTGCTCCTAGAAACAGCGCGCATAGTAAGATGTGATGGTCTCCTAAGGAGGCAGGATGCAACCCGGAACCCCGCACTTATAAATACCACCCAGTCGAATGGGAGGACTGTGATAGAATAAAATAAAATAAAATAAAATAAAATAAATAAATAAATAAAATATAATATATTATTATTATTATTATATATTATATGATGATGATGATGATGATGATGATAATAATAATAATAATAATAATAATAATAATAATAATAATAATAATAATAATAATAATAATAATAATAATAATAATAATAAAGACAGAAAGAACAGAGGACTGGCACAACAAACCAATGCACGGACAATACATGAGACAGACTAAAGAACTAGCCAGCGATGACAATTGGCAATGGCTACAGAGGGGAGAGCTAAAGAAGGAAACTGAAGGAATGATAACAGCGGCACAAGATCAGGCCCTAAGAACCAGATATGTTCAAAGTACGATAGACGGAAATAACATCTCTCCCATATGTAGGAAGTGCAATACGAAAAGTGAAACCATAAACCACATAGCAAGTGAATGCCCGGCACTTGCACAGAACCAGTACAAAAAGAGGCATGATTCAGTAGCAAAAGCCCTCCACTGGAGCCTGTGCAAGAAACATCAGCTACCTTGCAGTAATAAGTGGTACGAGCACCAACCTGAAGGAGTGATAGAAAACGATCAGGCAAAGATCCTCTGGGACTATGGTATCAGAACGGATAGGGTGATACGTGCAAACAGACCAGACGTGACGTTGATTGACAAGGTCAAGAAGAAAGTATCACTCATTGATGTCGCAATACCATGGGACACCAGAGTTGAAGAGAAAGAGAGGGAAAAATTGGATAAGTATCAAGATCTGAAAATAGAAATAAGAAGGATATGGGATATGCCAGTGGAAATCGTACCCATAATCATAGGAGCACTAGGCACGATCCCAATATCCCTGAAAAGGAATCTAGAAAAAACTAGAGGCTGAAGTAGCTCCAGGACTCATGCAGAAGAGTGTGATCCTAGAATCGGCACAACATAGTAAGAGAGTGATGGAACTCCTAAGGAGGCAGGATGCAACCCGGAACCCCACACTATAAATACCACCCAGTCGAATTGGAGGACTGTGATAGAGCAAAAAAAAAAAAAAAAAAAAAAAAAAAAAAAAAAAATTAATAATAATAATAATAATAATAATAATAATAATAATAATAATAATAATAATAATAATTTTTTCACCGACTTTTTATTTACTTCATGCCTTAATATTACTATCTCGAATTAGATTTCTAGAACTGAACGAAAGCTCAATGAATTTTTAAGTAAAAAGTTACCTCATTCGTGTCTCTTTGCTCTTAAACTATTCTGCTCCACAGGACTGGACGTTCAGAACATGAACTGTGGTGTCCAGAGGAACATAATCACTTTTGAATTAACTCCAAGGAAGTATGTTAATGTTCATTCCACTGTCGTCTGAAGTGGTTCAATGAGTGAGTGCACACCTACGCTTGTCATGAATTAAAAGCATCCAGAGGAATTACAACCCTTGACGAAACACTGACGACGAAGAGAAGTTGGAAAAACTTCAAGACCTTAGCTGGTGCGACCAGGTTAATCTAAAAGGCATTCTTGTCAATTACAGAGCAAAACTTCTGAACGTCTTGGCTGTAACTGGACTCCATTGCTCGCCATTTTATATTCGAGGGACTTTATCTGAAATCCCGATCTGCCCGGACTCCGAAAAGACCAATAAAGGATCTAATTGCGGCAAAAAAAAAAAAAAAAAAAAAAATTCGCCACAAGTCAATGGTACATTTAATTTTTCCAGCAAATCGAATTAGCCCTAAATTAATCCTAATGTATGCAGTAGGCGGGTAACGAACCGTAATGAATCCTAATATCTTCGAATGCTCCTTTGATCTGCAATGTGCATCTCGCATTTGCATTAATTTCAGTTAATAGAGCACAAAAAATAAAAGTTGAATCTTCCTTATACGATTGAAGACAATTTGATGCAGCCAATTTTACTTTTATGTTACTTTACTTCACTTATTCTACTACGCCACTTTACGCCACTTATTCTCCTACACTATAGGATTCGTAAGATATAAATCAAAGATTCACCTAGTGCATTATAAACTTCTCTTGCCAAAAGAATCTCCAGAACACGTTGTAAATATTGCTTTGGATCTTCACATACATAAAATAACCTAGTTCCAACTGACTTACGCCCCTTTAGCAATATATCATGAGGCTCAAAACACCATGAAAAATTGACCATGAAAAATATTTCTACTGCCAATAAAGAAATCTTCCTTTATATCCATGGCATTCAAATTCACAAGGATAATACATCCGATTGACTGAGGCAAAAAAAAAAAAAAAAAAAATACGCTTAAATAACTCAATAATTCAATATAAAAAAAGATGCTTATTCTAAAAATAAAAAAAGGGGTTTAAAGTATAAAAAAAATTAATATGTATAATGGTTCATTTTACCATCTTCAAGTATAATGCCTAGACTTTCATGGAGAGAGAGAGAGAGAGAGAGAGAGAGAGAGAGAGAGAGAGAGAGAGGCAACCATTTTACAATTTCCACAAGTTACCCACACCAGCGGAAGAGGACGATCGCAGAGAGGGGAAGAAAAAGACAAAAATGGTCCTTGAAACCTGGGTGCAAAATTTCCGAAAAAAAAAGGTAAAATATAAATGTCAACACAATGCATGAAAACTTTCCAATGCATTCCGGTACATTGTTATCTGCTATAAATTAAACATTACAATGAGACTAATAAGCCACTCACAACTTCGCCTCTTATTCATTGAACACCATTCCAAATCGCTGCTTTTAAAAGTACGCATATTCGTGGGGGAAAAAATTCAATTATGGATTCGCACATCACACATTCAGGAGTCCAACAAAGGGGAAATTATGATTTTCTATCAAAGACTAGATGCTGCAATAACTTATCACAGGAAAAAAAAAATCCAACGACTTTGTATTCACTCCAGAGCAAGTAATCTAGTTTATCTTTCGGCAAGTGAATTACCACTCCTAGAATTCATTTTTCTAATCAGTTTATAATCAGAAATGGCGAGGAAGTCGGCCCTGGCAATGGCTGTAATTCAATAAATTTCTTTATTCATTACCGAAATGGGGAAACGTCGGTGGCAATGTGAAGTTACAGCATAGAATTTGACTTGATATTTCCTCAAGTGAATTTTTTTTTTTTTTTTTTTTTTTTTTAAAGAAGCGCCGCGACATTGGCCCGGTGACGTCCATAAACAAAATCCCATCTATTGACAGCGGAGAGAGAGAAAGAACAAAGAGCACAAAACCCGAACAAAAGACTTAAATATCCACTTTTCTTCCAGGGCAGACAAGAGGAGAACGACTGGACTAATAGCCTCCATTACCTTTTGTTAAAAGGATGACTTATTGGAAAGACAAAAGGAAAGCCTTAATCCTTGGTCTAGAGTGGACAAAGAAACCCCGATCTAAATATAAAAAAATATTGTCTGAGAGAGAGAGAGAGAGAGAGAGAGAGAGGTTTTTTCAAGAATTGTCATACGCTCAAAGTTAACACTGAGGCACATACACTTCTAAGGGAAGAGAGAGAGAGAGAGAGAGAGAGAGAGAGAGAGAGAGAGAGAGAGAGAGAGAGAGAGAGAACGATTCCGTTGGGAAAAGGCAAATGCAACCAAGAATTGTCACACATACAAAGTTATGAGTGTGACGCATACAAACACTTCCACACATACACAGCGAGAGAGAGAGAGAGAGAGAGAGAGAGAGAGAGAGAGAGAGAAATAACGACTCTATGGAAAAAAGGAAAGCACAACCAAGAATTGTTATTTTTCCATCTCCCCCTCCGTCTATCTCACGCATGGTTGCTCCACATGATAGGCTCTTTACACACACAACACTTGCGAGGTGCAACACACACACACACATATATAGAGACGCCCAACAACTCCTCTTCCCACTCAAGAAATTGGTTTTATATTATAGCTAGCTGCTCCTCTCTCTCTCTCTCTCTCTCTCTCTCTCTCTCTCTCTCCTCTCTCTCTCCAAATTCGCCACTACTAGTTTGGGGCGGCTGGTATGGCTAGAGTTGAGATACCAAGTGATCGTCACTTCACATTTTTATTGAATGATGACCACATGCTTTTACGTCTTTGTCAGATACCTTTATGTATTTTTTCAGATTTCCATAATTATTTATAACCTAGGGCACACATTTCTTGATATTCCTAACATAAGCTACAAACTATATATATCTATCTATATAATCTATATTCTAGTATATATATAGAATATTATATAATCATATATATTATAGATATATATATAAATATATACTATATATATATATATAAATATAAATATATATAAATATACATATATAATATATATATATATTATAATATTTAAATATAAATTATTATATTTAAATTATATATTATATATCTATCTATAAATTATAATATAAATAATATATATACTCTATATTAAATTATATATATATATATATTCTATTATTTATATATATATATATCTATATATATATATATAAATATATATATTATATATATATATAGAAATATATATCTATATATATAGATATATAAATATATATTTATTAAATTATATATATTAAATATATATTCTATATTATATATAATATATATATTATTATTATGTATATTTATCTATATATATATTTATTATATTATCTATATATATCTATATCTTTATTTATTATATAATATTATTTATATAATATTTAATATATATATATAATAATATATATATAATATATATATGTGTGTATATATTTTTAAAGGATATATATATATTATTGTGTATTTATATATAATATTATTTATATAATAATAATATGTAATATATATATAAATATATTATATATCTAATATCAAATAATGCGTGTGTGTATACATACAGGGACGCTTTTATATATAAATAATATAGATATATATATATATAGTCTATAACTATATATATATATATAAGTATATAATATAATATTATAATATATATTATTATATATTATAGTCAATCTATATATATTTAATATAATAATATATAATATCTATATTATATATATATATTAGATTCTAATAGTTATTTATAGATATATAATATAATATATACTCTATGTATATTTATAGTATATATAGAATATATATCATATATATATATCTAATATATAATTACATATGCGGTGTGTGTATACATAACAGGGACGCTTTTATTTATATATTCTAATATTATATATATATATATCTATATATATAATTATATCCTATATATGTGTGTGTGTGCTGTGTGTGTGTGTGTATACAAATTCCTTAGATAGCTAGTCAATTGCTTTTCGCAGCTTAAAGAATTGAGAGGAGAATTAAACCCGCGAGATGCTACAAATAGATAAATTAACAAATTAACACACTCACACACACACACACACACACACACATACATATATATATATATAGTATATATATATATATATATATATATATATATATATAATATATATTTCTATGTATACTATTTGGATATAAAATATAATTTAAGTTGGCTTGACTCCAAAACAAGCAATTTGAGAATATCGCTAAATCAACAAAATAGCTTAAGAAACCACGACCAATATTTCTGTAATAAGCAATCTGAAATATAAATTGCTGAAGACGACTCCATAACAGCTCTTGCCAGAGTCACAGTGACAATACTATTTACCTAAAATACGTTTTGTGACACACGAATACCCCACCTAGGACCTATATACGGGCTGCTCTAATTTTGACTGAAATATGTTGAATGAAATACCTCGGATTGTATAAGAGTGGTTACGGCTTGGTAAGTGACATACTCAGTAATGGAAAGACAGAGGGACAGACGAATGGAATAATAACAATAGCACAAGACTTCGTCTGCATAGGATAAAACCAAAGAAAACTATCACTTTCAGTCCCCTAAATTAACAGCAGATCGTGGAAGAATATTTGGTGCAGAAACACTTACGAAAGTAGTAGTCGCTTCATACACCTCCACAAAGACTCATCAGCATAACATCGAATCCCCATACCTTACAAGCACTCTTACGCTGCCATCCTCCAAACCCTCCACAAGGAATATGAAAATGAATATACTGTCAGCACCTGATACCAAGAGAAAGTTCAAGGTCCGAGGTTTGGACAAGACGAGTGAAAACAAATTCTTTGTCAGTATCAATACTGTTTATTTTTTATCTCTTAGCCAATCTACGAATCTCTAATATGCATTAAGTATTCTATCACATTCTGGATCACATTCTGGAGAGAGAGAGAGAGAGAGAGAGAGTTGGGAGGGGGGGGGGGGGGGGGGTAATAATGTAAAATCAATCAATACAAACCAAAAAAAAAAAGAAAGATTTTTACATGAAATTAGCAGGAAATTAACTACACATGAAATTATGAGACCACTAAACAGGTATGTGTAATCACAAGTTCAACCGAGAAATATATAAATAGGACAAAAGTACAAAGTTTGGAGATGCCACAATGCAGATGACTATTCTGCCATATATAATTCATCAGACTTGGAAAAATGCTAAATGAACCCAAGGCCTTTCGAAAAAGTTAGGCAAGTAAATAAATCAATAAAAATAGCCACTAAATGTGGCAAAAGAAGGAAGACAACTTCGTTGTGTCTAAGACGTCAATCGTTTCAAGTATGTTGGAAAGACAAGATTTCTAAAAACTTACCACTCACGCAGATCACCTTGATGAACAGACATGTCAATCACACCACTAAAGGGGCTTTTCCAGACACACAACTTGTTGGTAACATGAGGAAGGAATCAAAACCGGATAAGCTGTGATCCCCATATCGTAAGTGTAGATACATACTCATAGGATTTACTTTAGAAACTTATATTTATCAAGTTATTTTTGCTCTACGGACAGAGGGTAAAACTGGAAAATAAGCCGCCGTACTTTTATCATGAAAATATCACAATGAAAATAAAGCCAGTCATGAACTACATTCAATTCCCAAAATTTAATATCATACATCTTATCTTTTCCCTTCAAATACAGTAGAGATAAATCGCATACAATATATTTTTGTACATACGGCAAATTTCACATTTTAATTACTCAACTCAGACCTACTCAATTTCTTTTATTCACATTAATGAAAGATTTTAATGCACCTGCAAAGGTTTACCGAATGTCTTGAGGCTACTTCAAGCATTCATCTGAAAACCGATTCTCAGATATCATCTACACCATAAACATAAGTTCTGCTGCATTTTACAACTAACACGAATATTTTCAATTTTCATGAAAACTGATCCGGTGAAATCTGCCAGCTGAAAAAAACTGCATTTGAATTTCAAATAACGACATCAAGAAAATGTCTCAAAACATTTATTATTTTTCAATCAGAGAGGAGAGAGAGAGAGATGAGAGAGAGAGAGAGAGAGAGAGAGAGAGAGAGAGAGAGAGAGAGAGAATCATTTAAAAACAAAGAAATATGCTTAATTTTCATATTACAAGAGAGGAGTTGGTTTCATAAGGAGTAATTGATTACGGGTCACAATCTCAATGACTTGACGCACAACTGGATATTTGGCACACACTTGCCCCCTCATCATCTACTATTCAAGATATCATTCAAGTTCAGGCTGTCAAAAACAATCTCTAGAAAAACTTCATTAATTGAAAATACAAGCGCATACCATCATGAGCCTGAACAGCAGTGCATATTGACCAGACATCAATGGTCACAACTGCCACAGACAGTTCTCAAAGCCGTAATTTCTCAAAGCAATAATTTCTCAAATTTACATATCGTTCATCAAGTAAAAGATTATTTGCTCCCAAAACAAACGGTGATATAGGCTCTCTGCACTACGGTTTATGATTAAAATCTAATTATAAATGGAAGATAGTAAAATTGCCTAAAACTGAACAGCATACCAGAGGACTGCACAAAAATGTTGGGTAAAACAAAAAAAAATTAAGCATATCTTAGGTTTACCAGACCACTGAGTTGGTTAACAGCTCTCCTAGGGCTAGACCAAAGGATTAGATATTTTTACGTGTCCAGGAACCAATTGGTCACCTAGCAACTGGACCTACAACTTATTGGGAGATCCGAACCACATTATATCGAGAAATGAATTTCTATCACCAGAAATAAATTCCTCTGAACAGAAACAAAACCGTAAAAGTTATGACCAAAAATATGTCGAGAATCATCATCGGATAATGTCCCTATTATAAACCTCCTCAAAAGAGGGTTCCTTTCGTAATACCCCATAGTGTGCGTAACGAGACCTAAGACTTCAAGTAACCTTGAGAGTCGCACAAAGGAGGCCGTAACTCTCTCTCTCTCTCTTCCTGTGACGGCGGAGGCGCGGGTACATCGGCTGACAGATTTGAATTCAAAGGGTGGCGAGTCGTTTGAGAGGAGACACCTCGCCCTTTGGAGAGCTTCTCTAAGCCTCTTACGGTCGCGACCATCAGCACGGGTAGAGAGACAAATCCCCCTCCGCCCTGGCACATTTTCTTTCTTCAAAACTCCCAACTGTAGAGACGATGGAGAGGGGTTTAAGAAGGCCCTTTGATAAACTTCCGAAGTGTTTCCGGTTGGCCTGTTCCAGTGGTACTGTAACTCACATATACACATTTTCATCAATCGAGTCAAGTTTAACTCTAGGTCAGCAGTTTCAAATATTTTAAGAGTTATGTAATGCATACAACAGGATTAGAATTTAGACGCTTAGAGTGAAAAGAAAAATAAATAATGTTTCCTCATCATTGTGGAAAAAGAAGTTAGCTTCGCTATCTACTTTTTCTAACACTAAACCCAGATAATCCCGTTATGACTTTTTGCAATTAAAGTACACTACGATAAACACCAGGTCCAAACCACGCAATGATAAGTTCACAATATGCAGTTAATAGTTCGCATACAAATTCGGTGGGCATATCTGTCCCCTCGTCCCTAATGGCAATCACATGTCACAGCAGTGACGCATTGCCGTTTGCCAAGAACATAAAATACCCATATAATATATATATATATATATATATATATATATATATATATATATATATATATATATATATATATAGTATATATATATATATATATATATATATATATATATATATATATATAAGTATATATATATCATATAGTTTCCTATAACTTCATAGGGCTACAAAAAACCGAAAAGATTCACGTAAAATTATTTTAGCTGAAATCTATAACTTGGCTGAAGGTCCGTCTGTATTCGTATCTAAAAAAAATATCTAAAAGTATTGATTTTTTTTTTTATAAATATTTCTAAAGGAACTTTAGTAGGCTCTCAAACGCCATAATAGTACGCTATAAATTGAGCCCTTTTTTTCCACCGTCAATAAAAATACGTTAGTAATACTATGTTTAAAACATCAGTCCGTTCATGTTTTTATTATAGTTTATAACACAAAAACCACCTACAGAATAAAACCACGATATTCGTGTTACTCTCAACCAGCGTCCAAAGAAGCTTGTTTACTTTCCAAGACGTTGCCTCACCAGTTGTTACCTGCTTAGGAATTGCTTTAGGGTCTCATTATCATCAGTTAAGGATTAAGAAGAAGAATAAAGGAAACATTACCGAAACTCCTAATTACACGCATGGTAAGGTAATCCTCCTTGTTTGTAGGCATATTTGGGACTTTCCACTGGATAGCTTTTTTGAGATCAGAGAGAAAAAAAGAAAAGAAAATGTAAGTCTTTGATTGAAGAGTGTTAGGGATTAAAAATAGACTATGAACAAACAGCTCCTCTTGCTTTAAGGGAAGGAAGGCATGAAATTTCTTTGGGGTCACTGAAACAAAAGAAATTTTAGTTTTTACAAAAGCTTTTCTTTTTCCCCCTTTGCACAATACTGACAACACTGAATTTTAACAGTCATTCAGGGTGTATAAAAGTGAATGTATTTTGTTATCAAAACCTGTGATATATATACATGTATGTGTCTATATATATATATATATATATATATATATATATATATATATATATATATACAATCATATATAGGTATATTATTATATATATATAAGTTATGTATATATATATATATATATATATATATATATGTATATATATATATATATATATATATATATATATATATATAATATATATATGTGATATATATATATATATATATATATATATATATATTATATAATATATATATGTAGTGTGTGTGTGTGTGTGTGTGTAGGTACAAATTTATAATCTTGATGAAAATTAAATTTCTCTCGTAAATTAAGTCACTTTTCTTATTCTATTACTTTTAGCATATTCCTCAGAAGGATAAATTTCATCTTGCGGAATATATAGAATACAATTACTGTCAAACTCCACATCCTAGTCTCTCTCTCTCTCTCTCTCTCTCTCTCTCTCTCTCTCTCTCATACACACACAACAAACAAGCATCGACATCCGCACTTATATAGGGGAGGAACAAGAGCCACTCAACCAATATTGCCAACAACTTTCTTTTAATAAAATTTCCGCTTTTAACAGAGAGATTTTCTCTCCTTCCGCATCTGATTTATGTCAGGATGTTAAAGCGATTAAAAGATTCGAAAGATATTTCAAAGCTAGCTTCCGTTTCCGCCGTTCGCTATTTGGCAGGGATTCAGACGTAACGTACTTTGCATAAATCAGCGATGAATATAATGACGGCTTTGTAATGCTTACTTTACTGCATTTGTTACAATGATTAAATTTTAGCATTGGGAATAAAATCCGAGAGGTTGGATTCTGTTGTGAACTAGGCTACAAAAAAAAGGTTGAAAAGCATATCAAATAATGGGCAGACTGAATAAGTTGAGGAAACCAGACAGACAGACAGACCGACAGACAGACAGAGAAACTGTAAACGTAAGTCTGTTACAATCTGTAATGCTATATGACATGACTCATAGTGGCAATGAAAAAATGTCTAAAAGATAATTGTAGATGATAGACTAGACTTAAGAATATTAGGAGTAAACAAAAACTTCTTTCAGTTTTTTCTTCTGGAGATTGAAAAAGAAACCCATACTGTTATAGCGTGTTTACTTACAAGAATTTCACAATTTTATTTTACTCAATATTCGAGTTACTTTCAGGCCCATCTGTGGGCCTTTTTCAAGAGATGTGTAGGTTGTTTTCAGCCTGGGTCAAGTAATTTTGTGGGTTTTCTTTTTCAATATTAGGATTGTTAGAAGTGATCATAAAAAGATACCACGAAGTTCCGTATGTTGACATTGAATAAACGGAGAAGAGGTGCCTTGGACATGTCCTTGCACAAAACCCCTAGGAGAATAGTGCGTGGAAGTATCAGCCGAGGTCCTGTGGGCACCAGAGGGAGTCCTGAAGAACCAGACTGATACCCTCTGACAAACTGAGGCGAGTGTGAGTGGGTATCTCTTGGCACGGATACCTCAGACTTGGCAAATGCTAGCAGAGATCTGCACTACCAAGAAATGGACTCGTGTTCAACTAGTCATTTTACTCAACTAACGAGCGATTTTCAGAAGGACCTATTAAAAGTAGGTCATCACCAAAAGAGGCTGTTATATCTCATTATGCCTTGGATGACCCATGAAGTGGGATACTTACCGGTAAAGTTAGTCAAATTTGCTAAGTCGGCCAAGCCGGCGACACACACATGGTACTGACAACCTCCTCCAAAATACTTTCTGAACACCGAAAGTTTAGGATATGGTCCCTTCCCTATATATTACGCGATTCGGTTTGATAGCTCTCCCCATTCTACATTTCAAGCTTTAATAACAAAGGTTTGAATCCTGACAGGGGGCAGATGCACTCGAATTGAATAACACCTCATGTGTTGAGGTTAATTCCATGGCATTGTGAATTCGATATTAACAGGGGCGTTATTTATATATATATATATATATATATATATATATATATATATATATATATATATATATATGTATATATATATATATATATAATATATATATATATATATATATATACATTTAGATATATATAATCTATATATATCACACACCCGTATATATATATATTATATATATATATTATATATATATATATATATATATATATATATATCTATATAGATAGATAGATATATAGATACATAGATAGATAGATAGATAGCTAGATAGATAGATAGATAGATAGATAGATAGATATATTATATATATATATAGTATATATATATGATATATATAGATATATATATATATATCATAATTAAATATATATATATATATATATGATATATATATATATATAATTCAATATATATATATATATAATATAGATATAGATAATATATACACACACTATATATATATATATATATATATATATATATATATATATATATATAAATAATCTGCCCAGACAGAGCATTAACGCCTGATTTCACATAATGAAAGAGAACAAAACCCGGGAAAGGAAACAATCCACGAATTTTTTGTTATAAACGTCGCACACAAGTAATTTGGTGCCTGACATCCTAGTATTTCACTGCCGTTATTCCAGTTTTAAAGTCAATTTTGTTCACAGTGCAACAATTGGCTTAATAATATTGAATATTTTTCAGCGCAAATTAGATTTGACATATGAATGGCGGCACTAAATGGAATGCGCCCAGTGCCTCGAGCCATTTGTAATTGGAGAATAAAGTGTTTGTCATGTAATTTGGAAAGACTGCGAATCTTTTGCACCAGTGAAGGCACTAGGCGTGGCAATAAAGTTCACACTGCGTCTTGTTGAACGATTTTGGAACAGCGGTTCTTGTATTGAATCTAAGTAAAAAGCGTAATGTACACGCATGGCACATACTCTGATAAAAAAAAACTTCATTACTAACACTTTAAATATGGACGCAGTTTCGAGTACACGTAAAATATCTATAATTAACTGGTGCCCCACACATACAATCGTAACAAGTTTAAGCATATATTTATATATAGTTATATTAATATATATGATATGAATATATCAAATATATATAAGACTAATATAATAATATATATATATATTATATATAAAATATATATAATATATGTATTGTATATATATATAAATATATATATATATATAATATAAACATTACATATAATATTTTATTTTATATACAACTATATATTATATTATATATATTATAGATATAATATAATATAATTATATATATCTATAGAGAAGAGATGAGACGAGAGAGATGAGAGAGGAGAGAGAGAGAGAGAATATAAGTTATAATATAAATAAATTAATTGGGCCCCCCAAAACCCCAAAGAAAAAATTGGTGAGAGTATATTCTTTATATATATATATATATATATATATATAATATATATTATTAATAAGTTATATATTTATTTATATATATATTATCTATAAGATAAATATATATTATATTCATATAATGATATATAGACTATTATCTGTATGGATTATATTATATATAATCGGGCTTGGAGAAGGGCGGCTGGAACCATATGCACATCCATTTGATTACCCCATTTTAATTGTCAACGCGTTCTTGACCCATGGTCACAAAATCATCAGGACATTCTATATAAAAAGGAATTCCCGAGCACATAATTAAAAGAAACCATATAATAAAGCATAAGAAAACTTAAAATGGAAACTAAGTTGAACGTTAAACTTACTGAATCACACTTAAAGAATACATTTGTACAACATTAAAAACCAAGGCTTAAAAGATGATCCTTTAAAAAGATACTAAAACTTAAGAATAAAAAAAAAGAAAAAATAAAGGTAAAAACGAACTTGAAAATAAAATGAATGGCAAGGCGCACCGTCTCAAAATAAACAGAGGACAAACGCACTAAAAAAGATTACACAAGTAACATAAAAAGTAAGGCGGACCAAATATATATATTATATATAAAAAAAAAAAAAAAAAACAAAAAAAAAAACAAGCTAGTTTATGCTCATGAACAGGGGTGAACAGCCGATTGAATTGGCAATTTAACGAACGGTACGAAATTTCCTTTCTATTTATGAGCAGACTTTCCAAGGGAAGAAGCAGTTCTCCAGGGTTTCCATTGAGCTTGGCCAAATTATTTTAAAGTTGTCATATTTGATCGGAATTGTCTTGCAACTTTCTAAGCGGTGCAAGAAACATCGATCAAATATGAACACCTTTCAAAATAATTGGCCAAGTCAAGGAAACCTGGAGAAACTGCTTTCTCTTGGTAAAAAAGTTCTGCTAATAAAGATAAATTGTACCTTCGTTAAATTGCCAATCACTCGGCTGTTCCCCCACTGTTCATAGCTAAACTAGCTTGTTTTTTTTTTTTTTTTTTTTTTATATATTATATATTATCATTTGTTGTCCGCCCCTTTTTCTTTTTCTGTTCTTGTGTATTTGCTTTTATAGTGCGTTTTGTCTCTGTTTATTTTGAGAGGTGCGCCTTGCTCTTCATTTTAAAGTTCGTTTTTACCTTTATTTTTTCTTTATTAAAGTTTAGTTTTTTTAAGGGATCATTTTAAAGCTTGGTTTTTAATTAATGTGTTAAAATGTATTTAAGTGTGAGTGCAGTATTTAAGTTTCAACTTTAGTTTCCCTATTTTAAGTTTTCTTATGCTTTATATTAGGTTTTCTTTTAATTTAGTGCCTCGGATTTCCTTTTATTTTATATAATGTCCCTGAATGATGGGTGACCATGGGTCAAGAAACGCGCGTTTGACAATAAATTTGTATCAAAATGGATGTTGTATATGTTCCTGTGCCCTCTGCCTGACCTGCCCTATGATTAGTACCCTTGATGTGTGGCTTAATAATTATATATATTATATATATATATATGATGTTAATATATAATTTATGTTTATGTAATAATATATATTATAATTTAAATATAATATTATATTTCTATAACTTATATATATAATTACATATATATATATAATAATAATAGTATATAATATATATATATATGATTGGAATATGAACTGTTAAAACATATTATAAAACCATTATGCATCCCAGTTACACAGAAAACTAGTGAAAGAAGATGGTGTCTCGATTTTAAGGCTAGCGGGCAAGAAATAAAGTTCCCATGCCTTCTTTACCAACCTACATCCATTTACATAAACCGATTATTAGTGTAAAAAGCGGGAGG
>NC_087209.1:24359345-24375068 GCF_015104395.2 Macrobrachium nipponense | reverse complement strand
GTGTAAAAAGCGGGAGGTAAAATTAAACGGTAAAAGCCGGATGGAAAGATGGAAAACTCCACCTTCCAGCATTAAAATTGAGCCAGGATGCACTGTTTGCTCTACAAACTAATCCCCACACTCAAATACCGAATGTTCGGGAACCAAATCATATATTAGTACAGTATATACATTTTCCAACATATATGTAAAGAGTGATTAGGATACACAACCATGAAAGTTTCTTAATAGACGATTAAACAGTTTTAAAAGTTTGACTTTAAAATTTATGAATTTTATTCAATTCTATGCCCAGAATAAATTATCCAATTTTCCACAACTATTCTTTCCTCCTTTTTTTTTTACCCTCACTTAGCTTTTCTAAATCTTGTTACACGTTGACATCCCTAGCTTTTGTAAGCTATTTAGATTTTGTTGATAAGACCTCCAGAGATATGGATGAAATTGCACCCTTAACGGAACGCTCCCTCACCTAACGGAACACGCCCCACCCCACATGGCCCCCACCCCCCACCCCAAGAATTCCAAAACATTTTTTTCAAGAGTCAACGAGACGGGCAGAACTGCAAGTACCTTCAGTCAAAAGTACGTAGAAACAAAAATGTAGAGGAAATTTAAGAAAATTACGGTGTAAACCCTAAGAAAGGAACTGGGTCAAACTTATAAGGTTCACAGAAACAAGAAGAGGCGAAAGAATCCCAAAACTTTTTAAATAATGGAACAGGTAGTCATTTTTTAGAATGACCTTTCCACCTTAAAGGTAGATAGTTTCTTCTTATCAACTCGAAGACACTGTCCAAAACTTAGTTACTTTAAGCTGAACAGATCTATCCATCAAAAACGATTTCACCGTACAGATTACCATAATCAAAAAGTAAATTATAGTGCAAATAACCATGGCTGAATGCCCTTACATAGGAGATATATATGAGAAGCCTTGACAAATTTCATCATAAACGTTTTATACAGACCGTTTCCCATAACATCAGAATGTTTTCTCATACGACCTTTTTTTTTTACAAATCTCTTCCGAAAGACATCCAAAATCATAAAGCCCATTATTGTGAATGTTTGTGTATTCCTTTTGTATATAATCCATTGTTCCTTTCCTCCTTTTTTTGGTAATTCTATTTGTTACCCAGTGATAAATTATGTATCGTAAATTAATACTCATGGTCGTTTTTCTCTTGAAAGGAAACCCAGCATACTGTTTATTCCGTTTTGACGGTAAAACCTTCCAAGCAAAAACTACCTGATGACCCTTCCGGAACTATCTGCTGGTGGTCTTGGTCTCTTGCAGTAACGCGAAGTCTTAGAAGAGTTGACAGGACAAGCGCCGACAGAAGTGGGCACTGGGAAGTTCAAAGAACTCTCTTACCTGGCGGACGTCTATCGGAACTACGATACTATTACCATTGGCTCTTCAAGACGTTGCAGTGGAGGAGTAATTGTTTGTTTGTATGGTGTTTTTACGTTACATGGAACCAGTGGTTATTCAGCAACGGGACCAACGGCTTTACTTGACTTCTGAACCACGTCGAGAGTGAACTTCTATCACCAAGGAGGAGTAATTGACCCCAGTTTTCCTGTCATCCTTCACAATTTGAGGCCCAGCCGAAAGTGTCTTAACATCGACGCAACAATCTTCCCCAGATTTCCGAGAAATCATTTTGAAAAGGTACGTCACCAAGAAAAAATAAATAGGCTGGTTTCTAAGGAGGTCCCTTACCAATTTATCTATCGTGGATAAATATGCCCTTACTCGATCCCAAACAAATAAGCCCTGTTGATATTGTGATTAAAATATTCATAATTTATCACTTATGTAACCTGTACATATTACGACGTGGAGATCGTAAGCATTTCCAGGTATTTAAATGTTCGTTTATTTTGCCAAAGGATATTTGTTCCCTTTAAGTGGTTAGATTTTAGTCACCTTAACAAGTTCTACGGAAATAATAAATAAGCCAATACTTTCAGATCGCACATAATTTCAATTTTACTTTAGATTTGCTAACCGATATGTTTGACTGCTCAAGCTGTAAGGTGCTCTGGTAATTTTTCCTTTCCTGTAGAATTTAATTTCATTCATATCTTCTGGGTTTCTTGAAACATCGGGAAGGATTAGAGAACGAAAAAACAGCGTCCTACAGTCACCTCCGACGCAGGAAAGTCCTTCTTCCAACAACAAGCCAACCACAAGTTGTCGAAAGTTGCCTTTCGCGTGGAAGTTCTTCAACCGTTCATTAAAGTGAGCAATTTTATTCCTTCCATCGCAAATTTTTCAAGACCCTTCCGGTATAACAGGAATACAGCCAGGACAACTTTTGATCATCAACTGAACAGAGATCACGTGCTTGCTAACATAGGAGGGAACGAAGTTGCTCGAAACGAAAACCAATTGTTATTTACTTTCCTTACTTTTAAGCTTGTTTGACAGTTCACTTCTTTCACTTGATCACTTGATGAAATTTCGGCTGTCAAGCCAAGCACTGGGCACTATCGGTCATTCAGCGATTAAGACAATGAGAAGAAGAGAAGGTAAGAGATCCCTAAAACAAAGGAGATAAAATAAAAGGCGATAAAAGTTCAAGGACCTAAATGTGGAACTGGAGGGGGGTGGGGAGGAGAATCACAATTGCACTAAGAAATAGAAGTCAAGAGAGATTGAACAGCAACATTAAGAGAAAGGAAGCAGGAGAGGAGGTCAAGCAAAGGCTATAAGGTTGGCGCAGCTAGGGGACGAAAGGACACTCCAACAACCATTAGTAATAATGCCTACAGTACACCAAGTGAAGTGCACTGGAGGCACTAGTTGACTATAGGGCTTCTTTCATTTGCCAATAATTTTACGTAAAATTACAAAGGGGTAGTACCACTTAGCAAACTGAAAGCCAACAGTCCAGTAGACCAGTTTCCCAAATCAAATCGTGTAAATGAGTTGTTGGAGGAGGTGGCAAGCCTTCTGAGGTGACCTAACGAGCCCCATACTATTGCCCTCCGTAACTGCAATCCACAATATACAATTAATCATCACAACCTCAGCTGGCAAACTGTGTCTAAAGGTCCACTCCAGGCCTCGTGCATTGCTTAATCTAAGTCAACCAACCACCACCACCACCTTGAACTAGATTCACTTAAGTGAACAGCGGTACAGCGGATTTTCCAAAATATTGGCCTAGTCTTTCATTCTTCAACCGTGCCCCTTCCGTGAGATAGATTTGTGGTCTCTCACAAATGAGACTCGTTAACATATACATAATGTACTCAAAAGGATATGTTAGGCATGGCTAAGTTTCCTAACCTAAGGCTTCCATGAATTAGGAGGCTTTTTGGATGCAGCACATCAGTCCAAATGTTGCTATGATTAGTACAATCATTTCTTTGGTGGAAATTCTCATGAAAGACACATGTACCAGATTCATCCTATACAGGGTGCCTTTCCTTTACTTCAGCCCAGAAAATAAAGTTTAGTCATTTCTCCAGAATTAAGGAGGAAAAACTGCGTGAGAACCATATCAACAGTTCTTGCCCTGTTTATTAATAGAGGATGAGTATCTGCATGACATACATTTACGACTTTCAGTCCATAATCATCGAGAAAATGAATACCTCACCTTTATTTGGTGATTTCATATAACTATTACGTTTCACCAGCACTTCCGTCTCTTCTGTGACAGAATTTCGTCCTAATGCTTTCCACTGGGAAACGAAATATCAATTCCTTCACGTTTAATGGGAAATGGAGAATTACATTTCCCTTTCGAAGCCTCTGATACTTCCGCTACCTAATTAATTCAAGGCCATCTTCGTTTTCACCAAAATCTCAAAATCTCAGTGGTGGTATGTCTTTCCTTCTTCCGCTACCTAATTAACTCAAGGCCACCTTCGTTTTCACCAAAATCTCAATGGTGGTATGTCTTTCTTTCCTTGCGCTACTATTCTTTCGCTTTTTCCTGTAAGGATCTGCTTTCGATTTCCTTTGAAACATTTGTTATATTTGATCAATAAACAAAAAGGAAAAATAAAAAATAACTAAAATGCCCTTTAGTCTTCTTTTTATTATATCTCTCTCTCTCTCTCTCTCTCTCTCTCTCTCTCTCTCTTCTCTCTCTCTCTCTCTCTCTCTCTCCTCTAACGTGACATACGAGTATTTAGTGAAAACGATCCCCGAAATCTGCAACACTACCAAAATTACTTTCAACAGTTATCTAATCAACTTACGTTCCAATTCAGTGAATTATGCATGCATCAGCGTCCGACTTCTATATACAATAATAAACACACACAAAAACTCAACCACAATCCGCAGTTCGCATTCCTCCGGGGGTCACTGGCATTTATTCCCAACCCTATCTATTCTATAATAATAATAATAATAATAGTAATAATAATAAGCGCTTTCGAGACTTCCCCGAAAACTGGAACAACAAAGAGTGGGCGGTGGGGGAAAAGAACGAAATAAATAAGAGTAAATAATGAAGTCCTCGCCCGTAATCAATTATCATTTCTTTGGTTAATTCTGTGTTATAAATGTAAACTCGGGTAATTAATTTAGAACCTTCTCATAGATTAAAATGTCTCTCTCATTCTCTCTATTAGAGTATTAATTAATGATTCCCCTCATGATATTACGTTGCTAATTACAAGCTTACACCAACCAGAAATGAATTCATAATTTACTTTATCATTTTCCCAGCACAACGGGGAAAATTCATTCCTTAATCAATATTTGTTTTATGTTTTATGTCGGAAGACTAGAAACTTTTATTACTGGAATACCTCGACTCATAAATGAATCCTTACCGGTAAATAAACTGCATCAAGACATAAATTATTATATTCATCTTTATCCCGAAAATTATTAAGAGACGCAATTCATTCATGTTAAGAACCATTCTCCATTTATTCGTAAGGCAATGCAAGTTCAAGAAAGGAATGCGTTTCTGATAATGGCCAGGCTAGAAGCTTTTCGTTCCGCAGCAAATTCTTGGAATGACCAAGAATTAAAATGAGAGCTGAATGCCTCATTAACTATAGTTTTCCTTAAATCATTCATCAAAAGATTTTGTACATTTCGAATCTCAAAGTAACGCGTCATCAGGCTAGTTTGAAATTCCTCCACGATTTTTTATATTATTTTCACGACGAAAGAAGATAAAAACCAACACTCTGGCGTTGTTTATTATAACATTTAGATCGTACCACCTTTTCTTTTATCTATCTACTGATGAACTGTTTGTCGTTAACTCTATGAAGCCTATTCCAGTTATTTCCACACCGAAGGTTCTTAAGAGACAGGTTATATAAGGAAAACACTAGACAATTTTTTTAATATTAACAGAAAAAGCGCCACTGCTTATTACCACAAATATATTCTAAATGACAAACAAGATAACGGTTAATGTTGGCTAGATGAGCCTAAAAGTGTAGGTATACAGTTACTATATTTCAAAACTGCAGTAAATATAATCATGCACAAATATTTAGCTTATAATTAAATTACTTTTAATCTGCAAAATGAGCGCCACATATCCTCATACACCAAAGCAACGTACAAGTCTAACGTACAATTTTATTTTAAGTCTAGGTAGAATCACATAAGCGCCATTATCCTTGTTTTGTAGAAAGCGTCCCAAGTCTGAAATGGTAGCAAGGAAAGAACGAATATGATTAAGAGAAGCAGAAAAATAAGAGGGACAGACCCACTTGTTTCATGAAATTCAATACCTTTACCTTTTTCAGGAGCCAGTACAAATAGGCAACGAGGACAGTACCATCCATAGCCGTCACATTTTATGTCGGTGGGGCTTCGCTTTCAAAGCAGAATAAATAGAAAGTAAAGATTTAATGAATGACCTGCTTCAGCAACAGCGCTCAATGTCATTCATTATACAGAATAAGCAAATATCTAATATAGACAGCCGCTGCGTTCATTTGCTAAACGTGGCTGTACGTATTCATAAAAAAAATAGCAGCAGCCGCTTCATCCACAGAAAGAATATTACACACACACGTACACGTACACGTACATGTACATATATACATATATATAAACATACATATACTTATATATACAAATATAGCGTGTGAGTGCATGTGCCTGACTCTACTGTATAAAAAAAACGCTTTAACTCCAATCCGACTCCCAAGCCAGAAAGAGGAGACAAAAAAATTCAAGAACATTTTATGTAAGTGTTTGTCCTGAATAACATATTCCTTCTAGAAAGGCGATAATCGGTGTAAGTAGGCAATATGTGATGATTAGAATTAAAAAGAAACTTCAGAAAACTTCAGTCACGACATTCAATACTATCTACAAGGAAGCAATGGGACTCAGTGGATAACTTTTCAATACAGTTAAGAGAAAATCGCATAGATGTTTTCTTCACTTTACATGAAAAATTAATATTAAAAAAAAATCACAATCTGACATTAAATCTCACGATTATTTTCATCTTAAGATGAACCTAAATTCTGTTGTCTTCTAACCTGATCTACACATTATGTTAATAAGGATCTATGTCAAAAACCCTAAGTTTAAAACATACAGAACTGTGAATCATCGATTCACTTTGAAAACCAGTTCAATCACCTTTCAACTTCGTCCCTCAAACACACCCAGCGCAACATGAGACGAAGCTTATCACCTGGCGGGATCTCACCCATCACTACAAATAACTTCGATTTTTCGTCCTCACAAGACGTTCTCCATCGATGAATATCATGCACACTAAATTCCAACTGGTGCAAGGTTATTTCCGTGTTTGAACATGTGGGAATTATCATGAATAACCAACCACATCGCACCTACCTTTAGATCTATTAGCGCTGTACTGAAAAAGAGGACGATTATACTCAAGATGGAATAACATATCCATCTTGATTATACTGATCTCAGTCCGGTATATTTTCGGTGTAGTAACTCATTAGAGCACAGCTGTCGTGACCTAAACTTGTTATTTTGACAGTTTTTAAAAGGAAAGGAGGATCTGGAGTCATTTAGACTTATAGGTTTCAGGGCAATAAAATGGCAAAGCAGAGATCTGGGCTTTTACCAAAACGAATGGGGCTTCACTGTAGTCCTAAAGGTAAACTGAAGACATGAGGTGAATGAAATCAGATACTTTGAATGGTGTAAAAATGTGAGGGAGCTAATTAGCATTACTTTCATTGTACTATATATATATATATATATATATATATGTATATATATATCTATATATATATTTATATAGATATTATATATATACACGAGAGAGAGAGAGAGAGAGAGGAGAGGGAGGGGATGAGAGAGAGAGAGACATTGCAATAACACTAGCACATTGTTAACAATCATACTAAGCATGTAAAATGACATCCTCGATCTCTAAAAGTCCACCAATGTGATCAGGCACCGCCAGACAACTAATCCCAATCCGTCCACGAATCGAACCAACACGACGCACGAACACCACCAGCACGACGCCCCTCGCCAGCCGCAATTTCCTTCGATAGCTTCAGAACAAAGACGTAACAAATTGAAGAGGTTCTCTCTGAATTACTTTAGGAGTGACAAAGGCAAACCAATTTGTGATTAGAATTGCTCCATTCCGTACAAGTTGTTATCCTTGTTCCTCCCTTTTAATTGACGTGTGCGAAGTAGAAAAAAAAGAAGATAAAAAATTCTCGGCACAGATAATTAACCGACCTACAGATAAGCTGAAGAGATGTTTCTATGGACCATTTTGTTTCGTGGTAGATTTTCCTAATAACCCTTTTTCTTAAATCCCTAAGGATTTTGTGTAGTTAGAACCTCTTAAGTTCAAGCGGAGGTACAACACATTAATACCTTAAAACAATTGTCTTTGCATTTCAGTAATTTACTTACATTTTCATCTATTCATTTGTTAATTTGGTTTATTTTTTCTTTCTACAAACTGATCTCTTCTTTCTGTATTACCTATAATTTTCTCTCACTTCTTTCAAAAAACACCATATATATTCTTTGGAAGCTTGAATTTCAAGTGGTCCCTGTGGGCTTGTTCATTAGGAACAGAATTCATCCTCTGATATTTCTACAATAATTAGGATAAATATGACTGATTCCCAATTCGAATTAGCCTAAATTTCTCTCAAACCTCTCAACAAATATATTGACGAGGAGGAAAGTAAAACCTTCGTCCTTTCAAACATAAACATAATACAAAGTGATGCGGAACTGAATAATACTGAAACAAAGTTTACAACATTCACCCGAAAGAATTCTGCACTTCTTAAAATATTTTGACATACCAAAAATTAGCTATAACGATATTAGATGTTTCGTACTAAAAGGTCGTAAGTTCATATTAAAATAAATTTATTGCGAGAATCAAAGTTTCTCCTAACTACCGATTTAACTTGTCTCCTGAAACAACATCTATACTAACACAATACAAACCAGCAGAGCAAATCTAGACGTTAGTTGGCAAAATCAAGTTGATTATATTAATTAAAAATGAGTTTCATAAAGAAACAAACAATAAGCAAAATGTGTGTGTGTTTAAGAGAGAGAGAGAGAGAGAGAGAGAGAGGAGAGAGAGAGAGAGAGAGAGAAGCAAATTGAAAGAAATAAAATGTTCACCCAATTGCGCAGACGGAACAGAACATAAGAATTCTTCAGGAATACAGATCCGGAGGGACTCAGCGAGTAGTTCTTCTTCATAGTTTATGTGGGAAACGAGCAGAGGTTACCCGCTCCTCAAAGTGGAGGTGAATTTTTCATCCCTCGTTTCTTGTAACGGGTTACATATTTAGAGGCGATGAAGTTCCTGTATATCCGCAACAAGAACAACACACTTGTGCACTTTTGATACTAACTTCCCACCAGCTTGTTATTAAGTTTGATTTTTCTTCCCGCGCCTAAAA
Source organism: Macrobrachium nipponense (assembly GCF_015104395.2). Classification (NCBI taxonomy): domain Eukaryota; kingdom Metazoa; phylum Arthropoda; class Malacostraca; order Decapoda; family Palaemonidae; genus Macrobrachium; species Macrobrachium nipponense. Next base: position 24,366,179 of record NC_087209.1, on the reverse strand, counting down.
GTACTTGTAATATATTGGCAATGACTATACATCAATGATTCGTGATCATAAGCTCAGATTGCTCATCAAAAGAAGTTAAAACTAAGTATCATTCAATCTAATTTTGTCTTCAATACTGTGAAACAGAAGAATGAGTCATTGCAAGCATTAATTGATGGAGGATAATATTGTTACCTGGGAACATAGTCCCTTGCTGGACGACTGGGTTACTCGTCTACTGATTCGGTAGTAGCGAGTTCGATTCTCCGCTCTGCCAAGAAGAATTTTTTTCTAGCGATTAGAAATTCATTACTCGATATAACGTGGTTCGGGTCCCACAATAAGCTGTAAGTCCCGTTGTTAGGTAACCAACTGGTTCCTAGCCACGTAGAAATATCTAATCATTCGGGCCAGTCCTAAGAGATGATAACCAGCTCAATGGTCTGGTTAAACTAAGATATACTTAATCTGGGAGCACAATTACTTCCACATAAGTATTACGAAGATACCTTACAGCAGTTCTGAATAGACCTCAATAAAATAATTCTAGGCTGCATAAACCATCCCATGCAGTTGAAAACAACACCCGCGATGTTAACGGCAAAAAGATACGGAGCAGACAAATTTCCTCCAAAATTAAGGATTGTGAGAAATTTCTAGTACCGCAAACTCCGAAATACATCGAAATAATCATTCACTCACCTTTGGCCGTGATATATATCTCATACATCTATTATTCCAAGAAGACAGATCATAAACGATCTTTTAATTGTGAACATGATATTTTTTACATTTTCTTGTCCTGTGCACTGTGCTCCAGAATTCCCATGTGGTCGATTACTCCAACAATGTCGCTATGGTTTTCTTTCTCTGCTTTCCCATTGGTCTTCGCTCTGTTTACTTCCATTATACACCTCTGTCTAACAAACTGCTCCTACCCAATTCTCATCATTGCCCAAAGCATTTTCAATCTGTGAGATATCGGCCTCTTTTCCAGCGTCTGTAGACCACACCTACCACTGACTTTTTCACCGTAAGGAGGCTAGTGCCGTAAGTCCACCTCACTGGCAGCACTGTAGGCATTACTGAAGGTTCTTTGCAGCGTTTCTTCGGTCTCTAGCTGCAACCCCTTTCATTCCTTTTACACTATCTCCATTCATATTACCTTTCTTTCATCTTGCTTTCCACCCTCTCCTAATAATTATTTCATAGTGTAACTGGGAGGTTTTCCTCCTCTTACACATTTCAAACCTACCTACTCTCTGTCTTTTTCAGCGCTGAATGACCATATAGGTTCCAGTACTTGGCCTTTAACCTAAATTTTACATTCCTTTCCTTTCCATGCCAATGACTTTTTCTCAGTGAATGGTACTGGGATGTCCGCAACCCACTCCAGGCATGGACTTCAACATTCTGCAGACACAATTTTCAAAATCTCCATTTTATCGGAAAATGCCAACATTTCTGCTTTTCGCTCCTTCCTATAATATAGGAAAGGTTACATTTGTCACTACCAAGTAACAAGTGAATTTTGTTAAGAATGGCATTAAATTTTACAAAGTTCCTTTGGAGAATAATTTCACATTGAATGCACAACTGGAAAAAAGGAGGGAGTGCCTTACAAAATATTTGAAAAAAAAATCTGGAAATCCGAAGGGAAGCGACTCATAAATCTAATTAATAACAGGGTGCTCGTTGGTGAAAACTACATAGAGTTATTTTGAAAATAAGCAAAACAGTTACAACTTAGGCCAACCTACATACTGTCCACATGGTAATTATGCTCAGATTCCTATATACTAGATATTGCTGATCTGTAGAAAAAGTGAACCTGAAAGGTAACGGTTGGAAAGGTGTTAAGGTCGACAGAGAGGAAGATATATATTATTTGAATGAAATGTTGAGTTGTAATTCGGTTTTTGAGGTAGTTACCACGCCAAGTACAACTCACATCGACAAGGATTCTATCAGCACAGACATTCAGAATAATTTTTAGAAGACAATGTACTATAGTTTATCACTTACAAAAATACACACACACACACACACACACACACACACACACACAGAGAGAGAGAGAGAGAGAGAGAGAGAGAGACGAGAGAGAGAGAGAGAGAGGAGAGAGAGAGAGAGTCTGATAATTTCTCCTTTTCTAAATTTTTAAGATTTCTAATCAAGACCTGCACTTTCGTTCTGATTCATTAACATGCACACAAAGAGAGAGAGAGAGAGAGAGAGAGAGAGAGAGAGAGAGAGAGAGAGAGACCCTCCCTAAAGGCAGCAGCAGCAGCAATAATCTTTCATTGGACTGGAAGAGGACAGGGGATTGATGGCAAAGGGGAGGAGGTCCTTAGTGCAGCTATTAGCCGGACAAACACAAAGGTGACTACCCTCATCGCACCTCTGCAAAGTGACCGTAAACAAAGCCATTACGCCACTGAACACGGCCATTACCCCACTCAGGACATACTCAGCGATTTAATGAACGGGTCCTGTTTAACGATGAGTCTCCTTTGTTAACTCTTGCGCTGGCAAACCCATTCGCCCGGTTTTATAACCTATTCGAAGCACATCCAACGACCTGAATATCATTCGACGGACGGACGCTCATAATCAGATTCCATATTTCTTTTAAAGGGAACATCTTCGCGTGAAGATGACCGTGGGGGCCGCTACTCGCAGTCGTCCTCTCTCGTAAACTCGTAATGGCTTTTCATAAAAACAAACTCAAAATGCCCACTCAAAATGTATAAAATTGAAAAGGCAGACGTAAAATGTGAAATTTAAATACAAACACAGAATAAACACCATCAAAATGTCCAAAAATATTGAACTAAAACTCAAAAGTGATTCCTTGGTTCGAAACTAAACAAAAGCAGTGTCTAGAAAACCGTTAAATGTGACAACTTGGAAAAAAAGCTATTACATTAATAAAAAAAAAATCATAAACCATGTAAATAAAAATATTGTTACATAACCAACATCCTTTCAATATCTGAAACCGAGATACAGAAAATGTTAAAGAAAAGTGGCTAAATTGCTAAAATATAAATGAAACCTACAAATAGAACTGGTACTATATCTCAGAGAGAGAGAGAGAGAGAGAGAGAGAGAGAGAGAGAGAGAGAGAGAGAGAGTACGGCAACGCACAATCCACCAAAATAATTTTATTACCCGTAGCACTTGAAGAATCTCGATGGGTTCAGTGGCAAGAGATCCTTTACAGGAAATCTCCCTTTTTAGTGCACTTCTACTTTCATTGGTATGAACAGGATTTCTCTCCCCTGACGAAAGCCAACTTTATTCATAAATTGATGGACACGAAAAGGAAACAGGTATGGAAGCCTTCACGTGGTTAGTTGTGAATTGAATTGAATATGGAATTTGGGCCAGAGGCCAAGCACTGGGACCTATGGGGTCATTCAACGCTGAAATGGAAACTGACAGTAAAGGTGTTGATAGGTGTAACAGGAGGAAAACCTCGCAGAGGTACACTAAAAGGAACGAAAGGGGTTGCAGTTAAAGCCGAAGGCACACTGCAAAGAACCTTCAAGTAATGCCTACAGTGCACCGCATGAGGTGCACTGACGGCACTACTCCCCTACAGGAGAGTTATCCATATCAATCAAGGTAAAAAAAATTAAATAAGATTAATTAATTGATTAATTCTTAAAAAATTAAATAAAATTTGGAGTTTTGCTGCCCTTGCATTCAAGAAAATTGCTACGTACGCTCTCTCTCTCTTCTGTGCTTTGGCAGTCACTGTATGGCATCTATAAAGAAAAAGGACCTTTTATGCTTCTTGCAAAAGCTCACTCCCAAATTACCAAAGGTGAAAAAACATTTCAATAACCATGAAAAGTGCACAATCAAGTACCTCAGTATAGAAGAGTATAACAGGAAAAGAACATTACCCTAAAAAAAATTTTTTTAAAGGAATTATTTATTTTTTTTTTATTTTAATTGGGAGATTTCACTAGCAATAGATGAAGCCCCATATACTGTTGTAAATTAAACAGCTTATTACGGAAGACTTACAAAATATTTGGAAGAGCCTACATGATCTTGAAAAATGTTTTAACATTCTAAATATACAAAAATACGAGAAGAACAATTTCTTTCAGGAAAATTATTCCAAGTACAATTTATCGAGGTTTGAAACCTCTCCAAGGATATCATAAAAATAAATGCGCAGGCACTTCTTTGAATCCTTCTACCTAAGCTAAGACATATATTATAATGAAATTCAGACAGTATTATTCAAACAGCCATCACATGCATAATCAAGTGGCTCATTTTATAGAATTTTAATTTTTTTAATCCTTGATAACCGATATTTTAAATCCAAAATATACAAAAGAAGATTAACGCCATCGGTAGCCAACACATCATTACTTGTTCTTGTTAGTTAAATTTACTCTACGGTTATCTTATACTATTATAATGGTAGTCAGCACTGTCAGGAAAATTTTTGGCTTTAAAGAATAGTTAACATATGAATTTATTACATTTCACAAAAAATGTAAAGTTCCATTGTATTAAAGACAGTGCGCATTGAAATCGAGTTCCGTAAAAAAAAAAAAAAAAAAAAAAAAAAAAAAAAAAAAAACGAATAAAATATGTTCGTTTTAAAATCCCAGGAAAGACAGTCATGCCTATGAACTCTCGGATAATTAGGTGTCGGCGTGTTGACAAGATTAAGCGAAGTATGCACACGTGTTCTCTTTTCATTTTAAAAACGGACGCCTGAAAATAATGTGTTATATCAAATGCCAGACATGTCTTCTAAATCTGAAAAGCACAGCTGAGGCTTCAATTAATTTGCGACTTGAAGCGAGTCGTATTTTGCAATTCCTCCGAAACTAGTGTGATGTCAGTTTGGCCTCGGCCAGAATAATTTAATATTGGTCATTACTTTCTCATGACCAAAGGCTTTACGTGACTTCCGAACCACGTCGAGAGTGCACTTCTTCACCAGAAATACACATCTCTCACACCTCAATGGAATGCCCAAGAATCGAACTCGCGGCCAATGCGGTGGCACGCCAACACCATACCGACCACGCCACTGAGGCGCTAAGTTCTCAATTGGTTAGGCTATGTAGAATATAGGCGTGTAAGAATTGACATTATTTCACAATCGAAGTTTTAGAACATACATGAAAACAGGAAAATCACGCAATGAATATTCACCATTTATTTCGCATTCAATTACCGACCTTCTCAAGAATACTGATCTACATTTGCCGATGCGAGGTGATGTGTGCTATTCAAGAGAGAAGCAACACCACTTGATCATAAAGAGAATTCTCTGTGAAAAGCCCAAAGCGGAAAAGTATGCCACCTATAATAAAAAAAATTCAAATGTCTTAGATATCGTTCATACTCAATGCAAATATTCATCTGCATACGAAGATATGTAAAAACAGCATAAACATCTATACCTCTCCAAGATGTAATTCGCTTATCCTAGACAGAAATTATACCGGGTGTTTCGAAATTAGAGGCCCCCCTCCACAGAACAAATGGAAATTTATGAAGTTTTCTGCTATAGCCTATCTCCAAGTACATTATCTTAAGTTTCTATTATGCTATTTTTCATTTTACATTTCTTGTATTTTCAGACTGAGTTAGATACAGCCCAGGTAATGACTCGGAGGCAATCAGATGGATTGACCAAATCTGGGCATGCTGGCGCATCCTTCATTTAACGTTCCTGGATAGTTAAGTACATTAAAAGAGACGAATCCTTTGTCAAAAGAAACTGGAGCAAAAATCCATATGACTGTCATCGCGAAAAGAGTGAGAATCTTGAAGGGCCTGAAGTCCTTTCTCGGGAGTCAAAAGACATCATAGCTGAGGCAGTGGGTACATCAAGAAAGTCTTTACGTAAATTGGCGCTTGAACTAAAAACAAAAAGGGGAAAGAAGAGAAGTTATAGTGCTATATATGTGAGTTGAAAAAATCTGGTATCATGCCATTTCATGTTATCAGCAAGCCCAACATCACTCAGTAACAGAGAGAAGACAGCGCATGGTTTTGTGTCATTTCTTAAAGATTGGGATGAAGCTGACTTTCTCCATGTTGCCGCATCTGATGAATTCTTCATTTACACAGTCAGGAAGCCAAATCATAAAAATGACATCATTTGGGCTGCAAAGTTGGATGACATCAGCGATGACTTGCGCTAACGCCAAGTTGTGATATTTCCCGAATGTTTGGGAATTTTCTCTGTTTCACAGCCAAACGGTTAATGTGGATCATCAAAGAAAAAGGACAGTTATGGAATGGCAAATACTTCAGAGAAACTGTGCTTACTGGTGGAGTATTTCCTTTCCTCAAAGATCCTGAAAATGTGTTGTCTGTTGAAGAAGTCACAATTTTGCATGACAAGGCACCATGTTTCAAGGCTCTTCAGACACACGAGCTGCTTCGAAACATTGGTATCGATTTCTTCTCGTCAAGTGAATTTCCAGGTAGCTCCCCTGACCTTAATGTGTATGGAAACATTGGTAGTATCTTAAAGGATCGTGTTGAAGTGCGCACAGTGAACTATGATGGTATACCAAGCCTCGACGACCTGCGAGGAAATGGAGTTTGGGTCTCAGCTTTTTTTGCGATTTGCTGAAATCATACCCCTCAAGAATGAGGGCTGTGGTACAGGCAGATGGAGGCCACACAAAATATTAAATACTCAGAGAGAAACTTAAATAAATACCTGTTCTGAATTACTTTTGTTTTTGTCCATATCAATTTAGTTTATGCTGTAGAAGGGGTGGGGAGCGCTCTAATTTCGAAACACCCTGTACTTAAAACTTGACTAGGAGCCACACTGCATCCCTTCAATAACAAGGA
>NC_087209.1:24316845-24354345 GCF_015104395.2 Macrobrachium nipponense | reverse complement strand
ATCAACTACTGAATTCCAGAGCAACACGAAGAAAAATGCTTTCGGAAAACGCTTTCATCTCTTTCCTCCTTTCTCCGGCAGAGAAGAAAATATTCCCAGATATGTGCAATGACAAATGTGCGAATTTGTCAATGGGACCCAGCCGGGCAATTCACGGTCCTTCCCGGGAGTAAATCGAGTTGTGAGGACAAACTGATTCTGAATACGTAGAAGGATTGTTACAGTTACGCTTTCTTTAAAGTTAGTAAAAATACTCTAAAGAAATACAATGGAATGAAAGCCCTAAAAGATTTCCAAATATTTCTAGTCATGAAAATGCGGTGGACAGGAAAGAAATATATGCCTCTATTATATTTATATATATATATATATATATATATAGTAATATATTATATATATATATATTTTATACATATAGTATATATATATGTATAATATAATAAATATATATATATATATATATATATATATTATGATTATATATATATATATATAGTATATATATATACCCCTTAACCGAGTGGTTACAAAACTACTCACCAGCAAACCAGCAAAACCCGTAAATAATCATATGCGGAGAAAACGTCTTTCGAGGTCCATTGCGTCTCCATAGACCATCGTAGTGAATTAGCGTTTCTCCAGTTACTCAACTGCTTTGGGTCGCATCCAGGGTGAAAAGAAATGAGGGTAGCAACCTCGTGAGGAAAACAGAAAATGTTAACCGAGAACTAGAACTTGTTACCAACATCTGGAGCCATTGCTCTTAAGCATTAGCAGCGTTTGAGAGAGAGAGAGAGATGGATGGATTATGGAATGTAAGGGCATGGGCGCCCAAGTGCTGGGATCTATAAGATCATTCAGCGCTTTAATGAAAGTATGGCTAGATGGAAAAATTAGAAATGAAATGAAAATGATAAACTGATGACAATCCTGCACTTGAACAGGACTGTGCATCAGCAAAGGCCATTTTACTCTCCCCTCAGCATTCCGATCATCCAAAGTTATGAAAGATCGTTTTGGCCAGAGAGAGAGAGAGAGAGAGAGAGAGAGAGAGAGAGAGAGAGACGGACACATATGTCAAAACGCACGGTACTGAAGAAGAGCAGTTCTTAGTTTGTTTGTTTGTATGGGGTTTTTACGTTGCACGGAACCAGTACTTATTCAGCAACTGGTTACTAAGTTTAAAAGCACATTTGGAAATATAACTTAAATTGTTTTATGTTTGTTGGCATCAAGTCATGTGAACTATCTTGACATAACTTTGTTAGTCAGTTTATAAAAAAAAAAAAAAAAAAAAAAAATATATCACTATATATCAAGAACGCCTTAAAAAAATGGCATTAGCCGGCCGGCCCCCTTAAGTCTCTCTCTCTCTCTCTCTCTCTCTCTCTCTCTCTCTCTCTCTCTCTCTCTCTCTCTCTCGTACAATAAGTTTGGGCATAGGACACAAGACATAAGTGTCAAGCCACAGCGAAATATAATAACTAAATAAAGACTATGCAGTTCCCAAACCACATTAATATATACGTACAGTGAAATAGCTGAACAATAGACGTCCAAATAAGATATAAAAAATAAATAGTAATCCATAAACAAAACGTAATTCAGATTCAAATAAAAACCCTTATTCTCCTTTATGTACTAGGAAATCCGCAGTTCCAAGATATACAAAGGACTAACGGATATTGGAGCGAGACTTGAGGCTACAGATAATCCCCCCCAACGCTAACAAAGCATCGACCCCAAAGGCGGCAACACCGGACATGTCAACTGCCATAGAACTATTCGCAACATCTTCCCTAATCACCAGAGCGGGTAATTCGCACACATTATTGTTTCATTGTAACTCGGGCACAGAAATGCTTTTCCTTGGTCACAAACGATTACTTTGAAAAATAATCTACAAAGCTTGTTTATAGATAAACAAATCTGTTTGTCTATACCCTGAAAATATTCGTTTTTTCTCTCTCTCAGACGGTTTGCTTATTCAAAGAGAGAATCCATTTCCTGTTTGCCTCCGAAATGATATCATCTGGCAACACGATAAAAGTCTATAAATAGACTGAATGCGCGTAGGCTGCAAACCTAATTCAGTCTCTAAAGACATTAACGTAATGTGAAGTCACGACAAAAAGAAAAAAATGGTCTGTTTAAGCCTTGGAGGAATTTCTTCCAAGGTTTAACCTATTGTAATTATATAAGCGAAATAAATACAACATTCAGTTCGATGGAAATAATCAACTTTGCTTTGTCCAGCTGCCTTTGTATTTTCTTTATTTTACTGTCAAATTCATTATCTTTGGTAATTTACATTACACACACACAGACTGACGATTTCTCATTTTTGAATTAAGGTATCATGTCAGGATCTGCACATTAATGCTCAGAGAGAGAGAGAGAGAGAGAGAGAGAGAGAGAGAGAGAGAGAGCGCAACATAAAACAGTGAAAGGAGACATCAGAAGCATTTACATGCAATCTGAAATAAGTTTATGCTAAGACGACATACCATTGGCAAGAAAATTCTGAAATTAGCTCAACCTTGTACCGTGCTACTAATTAATGAAATCATGCGAAGGCTAAACTTTCGTGAGCTGTCATCATACACCAATCTGAAACCTTTAGCTGTATACTTTACAGTACTTCTTAGTTCGTAGTACGTGTCGTCTCGCAAGAACAATGCTCAGGAAAAGTGGTCATGTCATTTCTCCATGCGTTTACACTGCATACAGTTCATAAGAACATCTTTGCAGATTTATAGTTGTTTAAACTAGAAATACATACATACATACATATACATACATACATACATACATACATATATACATTATATATATATATATATATATAGTATATATATATATATATATATATATATAATATATAAATATTAATATAACCAAAAGTTTCGTTAAACACACCTGTAACATATCTACCCGTACTAACACAGGCGATACATCGAATAATGAGACAGCATATTTAAAACTACTTAGCTTTTCCTTTAGAAAAATCACTGGAAATTTTTTATCGCAAACTGATCATCTAGCGAAAGCAGACTTGTGTAACCTCCGCCTTCAAACCGAGCGGTACAGAATTTATCAATGACACACAAATGCCCAGTAGGAGAGCCAACTACATCCTCAACAGAAAGGATTGCTCCAACTCTTCGCATGATTACTTCAGAACTCCGAAAACTCCAGTTGATCAAACCAATTAAAGTATAAGGAAGTGATTAACTGACGGATGAATGATATTTTAAAACTAATGCCCATTGAGATTTTGTATTTTAACAATATACACTGCCAAAGAGTGTCTCCCAAAACTCAACAAACAACAGAACCTGGCAGGACAAACTAAAGACAGATTATCTGGGTCCAAGGTAAGCTGGGAAATAAATAAAATCTAGGCAAAAGTAGTAACTGGGGTTGACAACAAATTAGCCGTGGATTTAAAAGACGGCGAAAGAACAGTGATTAGAGAAAAAAAATACTAAAAATATTTTTTACGCACATCGTGTAATTACGAGAACTTCACGGTAAACTAACCCTTAAAAATGTAACTATAAAAACGGTTAATGAACTAACTTATAAAACGAAGTATAGAAAAACCACTGTCTATATAAAGGAGAATGAGAAAGTAATAACACAAATATATAAATGTATATATAGCACTATGCGTCAGAATAATAAAGTGTTTTAAAGAAAACTCATAATGACATAAGTCAACAAAATTTGAAAGTAAATCCACAGTAGTGTGCCGGTTTGATTTTTTTATATTTCACTGTGGATTTTCTTTCCCAATTAATGGAGTGGTGTGACGCATTTAAAAAGCAGACCAAGAACTTTAATCATCATCTCCGTGACCTCGACTTTGTACAACTACCACGACCTCTGGTTCCAAACCATTTCTGTGCCAACTGTCAGCTAGTACGGTTCCTGTGTCATGAATTTACGACAGTGACGAAATTTCGTCTTACATTTCCACGAGACCTAACCTCGTCCACAACCAGTTGCTCAATTCATGTACATTCTAAACTCTAAAAAACTTGAAGATCTGTCCAAAATATCTAGCCATAACCAACAATGTGAGACAGGTGGACAGACACAGCGATTCCCATTCAACCGTACTTAGTCCCAACCTGCAACATAAGCCAAGATTGTGCTTCTTTAACAATATTGCAAAAAAACTGCCTTCGAGCTCCTCTTGTAACTTTTACCAATCAACCTTGGTCGAAAAGTCATGGCGCAGCTGAGCAACTGAAAATTTAAAATATATCTCTAAAATTTACCAGAAATCATACTACAATCACATAACGGACTATTCACCTCCAATAGATTTTGCTCACAGATGATGAAGGATAACTGATAAAAGACAAGCTAGAAGCAAACAACATGGTCATTACCGTTAACGTACAGGTTACATAGTGATTACCTGTCCCCTTCAATAAAAATATTATTTATACGCAATATACACCTTTACATATATACAGAATATATATATATATATAATATATATATATATATATATATATATACATATATATATCTATATATATATATATATATATATATATATATATATATATATACGTATATTTTTCTATATATACGTATATATATATATATATATATATATATATTATATATATATATATATATATATATATATATATATTATATAGTATCTCCAGACGGCAATATAGCAAGATTTCAGGAGGTTCCATGATACGTACAATCTCAGTAACAGGCCATAATTTATGATAAAACGTTTCGCACACAAAACATAGTGCATCATCAGTCTGTGAAGAAAAAACAATTACATTATATTAATACATAAAAGGAATTCATAATTAAAAAATTTAGAAAAAAGCATTGTTATTTTCTAAAAAAAAGACAGTAAAATAAACAAGAGAGAGACTACTAAAACACCAACCATCTAAGGGAAGGGAAGACGAGGGAATGACAAACAACTGAGGTTCCAGTCAAAATGAAAACTATGTCAGATACAAAGTTGAAGCCGAGGTGCTATAGTTTAGTGAAGGAACCAGCCTTTTTATGAGTAACTCTAAGGTGGTAACGTGATTTGGGTCCTTCGTATAGCCAATTATGGAGAAGTACTGCTTCAAGATCTCTATTTTACAAACTGCAGCATGTTTTCTGATGTTGGAAAATTCTGGTTGCTTAATTCTTTGACCTGTACGAAAGCTGAAACCCATATGGCTGCAATATCTCACTTGCAGCAACCTTCGAGTCGATCCAATGTAAGAGCCCGGACATCCAGGGCATGTGAATTAATAACAACATTCGATCTCATGAAGGACTGCAAGCTATCTTTGAAATTAAAAAATTAACCTATTTTACAAGGATTATTCGAAATAAGTTTAAGTCGAAGACATGGAATTTCCTGTTCAATAATTTTAGCATGTCTAAGTGAGAAAAATCATTGAACAGGAAATTCCATGTCTTCGACTAGAACTTATTTCGAATAATCCTTGTAAAATAGGTTCATTTTTTAATTCCAAAGATTTCTTGCAGTCCTTCATGAGATCGAATGTTGCTTATAAATTCACATGCCCTGGATTATATATATATATATATATATATATATATATATATATATATATATATATATATATATATATATATATATATAATACATACATATATAAAATATATTTCTAAGAAATTCATCCTACAGCTTGTCGTTTGCATTATCTTTCCCATTCTATTTTTCGAAATTGACAGCCCAAAAACACAAGTCATTTAAATATACGTGCGTTAAATCTAAATACTATTCCCAACCCTCAGGCTTAACAAGAGATGGAAAGTCAAGTTTGTTTGCACTTTTTACAACAGAACAAATTAGCTCAGTTCTCGGAATTTTCTTCCTACCATAGCTTTTGTGAATTCTGAGAAGGTAAAATGATTAAGAAAAAAGTAAATATTTGGGAGCCCATACTTGATAGTTTTGTAAAAGTCTGTCCTACAAAATTTCCTGGTACACTCCAAGATCAACAGATGGATTACGAAATCTTTCTACTAGTGTTTAAATGGAACACTAAGAAGTGTATTCATCCCGAGAAGAGAACTCCGGAAATACGTGTATAGTGCGTATATATATACACGCACACAACTTTAGAGTATAAACTCAAACTTTAAATAAAAACTAAATGAAACCTTGAACACCCATCCACATACACAGATGGACATAGAAACGATTCTATTTAAGTGACACATGGTAACATAATGTCTGATTTAAAGACAAATAAAACAAAAAGCTTCCAACACGATTAAAACGTTCACGAAAGTATACCCTCGTGACATTTCTGATTGCAGCTACCAATTGTTTTCACACTATTCTGAAGCTGCATACGAAGATGACAAGTTTTCTAGTGGTATTTGTCCCCCAATTTATTAAAAAACACAAATATAGCACTAATTTTCAACAAAAAATCACTTTGAAAGGCTAAAGTGAAAAGCTGATTTTATCACGGGTATTACTATCACTTCTATCACAACTGAAGCAGCATGCAGTTCAGTAGTACAGTACATAAAATGACTACCATTTTTAACTATGAAGAAACCAATAGACTAATAAATCAGGATTGCCTGAAGAGCAATTCATATATCTGTGTAAAGAAAAAAAAAACACGCACAGTACCGTACATGGAGCTTAATGTAGGACTTTTGATAAAAGCAGAATGGATTATAACTAAGACATTCCAATTCCTGACATAAAAAAAAAAAGTGTAAATGTTACACAACTTAAATTTTCACTACCCTTAAATTTCAAGTAGCTTATCATACAAACAAAACAGAATTACCTTCAGAATTCACCACACTCAGCATTCTGCATCCACTTACCTGAAACGAAAATTGGAAATTCCATTATTATCATTCACAGTTAATCATGTGATTTACAACAATCATCATATAACAAAAAACTACAGATCCAAGGCAAAATATACGTATGTTTGCTATTCAAGAATTTTCCATTACCTTTCGTCATTACTGCTCATGGTACGTAACCATAAATTTGGACTGTTTGCCTTCAAATAGATGGGCTAATTCCACTGAAACGTGGTAAAAGAGGTTTGCATCCTCTTAGTTAAAAATAAAAGTTATTCGGGAAAGCTGTAAAGAAAATAATTTAATACTAACCACCCAAATTAAAGAAATCAACAGTTTTTTACATGGCTACATATTTGGCAAGCCAATGATAGGAGGAGCTATTAAAACTGTTTGATAGGGTGCATAATTTTCACGTACAGTGGGTTCACAGTAAATTTTTTCCATGGCACAAAAAGCAGTCACAATATAACCAAATGAAGTACAATGAATATCCATATAACTGATGGACTTTAGGAAGTGAGAATACCCACATGAAAAACAGCACCCATGTAATGTACACGAGGTATAGCAAATGATATCTGTTCCAATATTTGCTGCTGCGTGTCTGCAGATCATTGTAATTCATATGAAAATGTGAAATCTGAAATGTATCCCACATGTATGACTGAGAAGTAACATGATGCCAAAAGCTCATGATCAGTACCCATAAACATATTCTCCTTATGTACAGCAGAGGTAGCAGCTTGCTTAAAAGCAGGCCAAGGCATATTATTTTAAATTGGGTTTCATCCTAACCTAACCTATCCTTGGCCACAGTGTAAAATACAACAATCTGTTCACACTACTCGGCATTTACGGGCTGCTCTGTGAGCAAGAGCCCGTGCTGACACAAGGTCAGCTAAATCAAAAACAACAACAACTACTCGGCACTATAGCTGATTCACTTGGCAGGAGTAACTATGACTCTCATATGGCTGTCAGAGAGCCTCCTCGTGGTTCTCACTGTTACTTGCTGTGCTTCAGTGCAACAAGGCTAAACTTGAGCTCACCTCCTCTGCTGGAAAGTATGTGTGTGTGTAATATATATATATATATATATATATATATATATATATATATATATTATATATATATATATATATATATATATATATATATCGGTAAATACTGACCACTAGAGCGTATTATGTATTATAAAGATTTTAGTGTTTGCACTTTCAGAGCATCCTAGTTGCCAGTTAGTGAATTTTGAACGAAATCCTATATAGGATGTCACATGAGATTTGAGCATATATCGGTAAATAATGACCACTAGAGTGTATTATGTATTATAAAGATTTTAGTGCTTGCACTCTTACAGAGTTTAGCACCGCAAAAATGAAACTTCAGGAATTCACAACAACGATGTGGTTTGTTGACGGCACGATGACTAGTCACGCATATTTGATTGTTTTTCCCATATAAAGAATTTTTATGTAAAATTTAGCCATAACTGAGAAATAATCGTAATTTCTTAATATTTTTCTTATGAGGTTTTAATTATCTTTAATTTTGATAATGAAACATAAATTGTTTGACACATGAGACTGAAAAAGCAAGAAAGAACGTGGCGAGGGATAAAAGCAAATGCTTCATCAGATCCGAATCCCAGGTCGTGTCCCCTGTGCCAGGTAAGCGAGTGTACAGAGATGCTCAAAATCTCATGCGACATACTCCATAGGATTTCATTCAAAATTCACTAACTGGCAACCTAGCTTGCTCCATATTTATCTATTATTTCAATGCGGAAGCGCGATTATTGCATACAATAAGGCCATAATGTATTTCATCAGTGAAATCTGTCATATGTTTCAAAACTGCAAGAAAATGTCACGTGTAGCAAATTTCAGAAAAAAAAACTCTTTCCAAACATTTTCAAAACTTTCGTTCTCACATCGATAAAGCATTTGATCAAAATGAAGTCATCAAACATCAGTTCAAATGTTAAATAAAAAAAAAATAAAAAAATTGTCATAACATTATTAATGATTCCAAAACAAGCATTAAATTTAAAATAGTCCTATTTGACTGCTTTTACACCTCAATGCTGAAAAAAAATGTAAATATGTATATACAAAAGTAGAATGCTTCCACCAATATCAACGTGTGAAGGGAGCGTGTGTGACGTATCATAAGTGCTGGTGCAACAACAACCACCCGGTTTAACATAAGTAGGTCTACATTGAGTAGCGACAATGAAATTATCTTGAAAACATTTACTTTATATGTGTTAGAGGAATATTTGGATTTTCATACATAATTATTTGTTATAATTCTTAAATATTTCAAAACATGATGGCATTAGCAAATATTCGCCTATGCAATTATTCTTTTGTCAAAGCCAGAATATTGTTCGTAGACCTAGGTGTTCAATTTCTTTACTTTACTCTTAACAGTCACATCTCTCTATTAATAATTTCTGACCAGAAAGCAAATGTGGTTATCTACACATTCTTGCACTTCAAGTTACCTTATGAAAGAATAAATTATACACCAAAAGCGAGCAGAAGTGTTTCATACGCCTTAATATTAATACTTATAATGTTTCGATTAATAGCCATCTTCTCCATATAATCAAAATCATCATCATCTTTTATTCCTCAAAGAACAGGTAATCTTTACAAATAAAAACATTAGCAACAGATTACATTTCAGAAGGCTTAGAAATTATTTTTAGGACTATAAATCACTTTGCACATACAGGCAGCTTAAACACAGCCTAAAACTTCAACATTCAAAGAAAACTGGTTGTAATTCATATTCCCATCGGATTCCTCAAAGAACGGGTGATTTCTACAAATAAATTCATTAGTAACAGATTATATCTCAGAAGGCTTAGATGATTTCTTTAGGCCTATGAAACATTTTGCAACATACAGGCAGCTTAAACACAGCATAAATTTCAAAATTCAAAGAAAAGTGGTTGTAATTCATATTCCTACTTTGAAAATGTTGTTATAACTGTTGAACTTATTAGGTCTACTGTCATAATGCTGCAGACGTGGTTATGTTGACCACTCCGAGGGGACCGCTAACCTACTCACTACGCACTTTGAAGTAAGCAATATAAAAAAAATCAGATCAAATCACACCGATTACGAATCATACCAGTGCATAAAAGGGATCATATTTATATAACCATAAGGAAAATAGGGCTAGCTGTGAATTCGCTAACTTGTCGACATGTATGAAATTAGATATAAAAAAAATGTTTAACACTACTTGGCTACGTCACGTTGAGTCTGAGAATCTGAACGATACAAAAAGAATCTGTCGCATGAGATTTGAGCACCACTGTACATAATCAGTTGTACTAAAAGTCTTTTCTCAGAAGCCGGATGATCGGCAACATAAGAAGACATATTTTTCATTTTCTCTTTCATATCACACACATCTAAAATCTGAAAGCACCAGCATATTAAGGGTGAATTTACAGTATGAAAACACAAGTTTTATATCATCTTGATCGAATGAATGATGGGAAATCCGATAAGTAAAAACAGGTATAAAGAATTAAATGCTCCTCTATTCTTCATGTTTACTTCTTGTAATTCCGTTGTATTTATCTTATTGACTTCAGGTAATCATGATTTTGTTGTCCAATTAATACCAAATCGGTTGGTAAGTCCCAAACTTTCCTTTCTTGTGCAAAACGTGAGATACAGGGAGAAATATAAACATATTGCAAGTTTTCTAAGTTGCAGACGAACATATGAGAGACTGAGCGACCGCCTACCTCCCGGCACCAGCCAATCAGAGGCCGCCAAACAAACGTCTCGTAGGCATAGCGCTCAGCTAAGATTCTACCTTAAGTGAATCAGCTATAGTACCCAGACCTTTATGGCAAGGATACAGAAAGGTGACATTAAGGCCTTGCTGAAAGTCTAAACTGGGGGTAAAAATTATATGCTATGGTTAACAATATCATTAAGAAGACTGGTGAAAGGGGAGCTTTAACTAACATAAGGAGACAAAGGGAATATCAAGTCTACATACAGCCAAAGCAAAGATTGAGAATTTAAGTTTTTCATATTCATGTAAAGTTTTGGAGCCCTGCTAAGAATATCAAGAAATTAAAAGGAATTTACCCCAAGTATTAAGCCATTTCACAATGTTCAATATGCTTTAAAGACAAACTAACAAACATTGGCCAAAGTAGCAATTACAGAAAAGATAAGATGTGACCCTGTTGCTGGACTTCAGCAATATCAAAGCTGCATCACTATGTGTGTGTGTGTAACAAATTTTTAGTTGTTATTGCGGCATTACTGTATCATATGTTGGTTTTTGTAAATGCATTACAGGGTTTTACTGTACAGCACTGCCAAACAGCTATCATCATTGGGTCTTTTTTATGACCGGTGATAAAAAGCACTGGGAATCCACCTGAAAGTTCTCCTAATTATGAGTTTTTAACCTTGACACTGGTTTTGGAGTCTTGGCATGGTTTTTATGTGTCAAACCTGTTGCTGTGCTCTGTACAGAGCCTTTAACAATTGCAAAAGGTAATTACTTGCTATCATTAGTTGCTTCAATATAAGAATTTCTCACTAGACTCATTTTTTTCATGCATGGACATCATTTTATACCATAAAATTTTATATACTGCACAACAATTTTGCCATAAAAGCATAGTTTGTAATGTGTATTTAAAAAAAAACTTCACTGCAGTACATTTCTAAAAGATAAGAAAGATTTGTTATCCAATGAGTGCCTAACCTGTATTTTACAACATTATACTACAGCACATAGACAAGAGTTGGCAGGGGAACTGTGTGCTTTCCACTATAGTGTTCAATATTTGACCTACTACTTGGTTTTAAGGATTAGACTAAATTACCATAGAGCTCCTTCAAGATTTGATTTATACATTCATCACCTTAATTTTGACACAATAGTACTTAAAGTTTGTAAATCCTAAACTTTCCGTACTGCCTGAATCATATGTGTTCCTTCAACTGGCTGCACCACAAATAAAGGATTTACTCGTAAGCAAATTTGAAGTATACATCTGATGCATTTAAACTACTCTTATGACACCGAGTTGCAAAAGGTCATAGAACCTGATGTTCATCTTTGTAAACTCTAGTCATGAAAATTAATTAAAAATACTATAAATTACTATATAAAAAAAATCCTGACCTGTATACTCATAACATTTAACATACTGCATATTCTTAAGTTCTTAGAATAAAACTTGAATCATAAAACACCTAAACCACATAATTAAAAAGAAAGGCAAGATTTGATAATTAAAATTTACCCATTATCTAATTCATTATATTAACAGCCCGCAAAAGTACATAGATCATTTAGAAACTTTATAGTACTGTACTTATATCCATTCCAAATAATAATAAATAATGCAGCTGTAAGTTAGGCTACTAGCAGTGTTTCCACGAAACTTTTTTTCCTACACCTACCTTAACCTAACCTGGGTCCTTACCTGGGCCCATAAAACATAGCCTAGGTGACCAGTTCCTACATAGCATGGTGTGAGTTAAACTCCAAAATAACTTTAGAATACATCCATGTATTTAAATCTTTTGTATTTCCCCCCCACCCCCACAAAACCCGTCCCGCAAAAAAATAAAAAATTATTTCCCACTATGGTACCCATTAGTGCAGAGAATAGGAGGGGTATGCACTGTATCAATACAACTAAATATTGCCTGCTAATTTACTACCTAAATAAAAATCTGATCGATTTTAATCAAAACTACATCCCGGGAAAAAATATTTTTAACTACATATTATGTTATGATTTACAGTAAAATGTGACTGTTTGAAGGCAACCGACCTTCAAAACCATAATAGAGTACCGTAAAATGACGCAATTACACCCGTTCCCTGAGCCAGAGAATTGCTAATAGAGGAAAGTTAGCGTCGAAATTCATATATTTTAATTGTAAAAAATATATATTCATACAATAGTATGTGAAAAATACTTAAATAAATTAAATAACTAAGCAACATTTTATATGAAATTATTTAACTTATTTTTCTTAATCAAGTTTTATGGGTCTCGTAAATGCTAACTTCACAACATTAACGACTTACAGGGCGATTCAAATCCGGTCCTTTTTAATTTCTTAAGGAGCGAAAACAGCCAGGTGGCCCAGCACGTGACCCACGTCGTCACGGCTACGATGCTCTCTAAGCTACATAACTCGTATCCTATACTCTGTTTTTCTCCATCTGTCCACCAGCCTGTGGTGTTTGCGTATGGTAACACTACGTCCCGGGCTTTAGATAGTTACATTCAGCTCACATTCAACAATAATAACAATATCCTATTTCGAATATTAACGGAGTAATTCGCATACAGTAAATTATTAAAACACTTTTCAGTTGCAATTGTACACCAAGATATCCTTTTATTTACCTAAAACTTACACAAAGCGTAACTATCTAAAGCCCGGGACGCAGTGTTACCCTAGACTGGCGGCGTATGGGTGAGGGGTGTTAAATAAAAAAATAATATTATTAAGTAAACAAATTAATAAATAAGTAATATGACTTACAATGGTTCTGAATGTCCGATTCATTCAAAACAATAAGAAAAATAAAACATTAGGACGCCAAGAATTTCACCTCTACAAATAGAACGTTCTAATACTACAAATTTACTTTTACTTTTGCAACAAATGATAAACACTATCTGGAATTACGATACAATTTAAAATTAAAAAACTCCCATTAAAATGATCTGAGCAAGAAAATGTTTGATTATACATATAACATAAAACCATCACTAACCCTCATAACTATAATGGGTAGGTGGGAGGGACCCGACATAATGAACTTACAAGGTGTTCGCTGTAGCCTGTGATGTTAGGCCTATAATTACATACTAACAATCACATGACCTGTATGTTACACTTACTTTCCTTTAAATTTGCTTAACCTAGATATATTTCCATGAAGCAGTCCTTTTAAAATGTAACCTAGCCCTTCAAAATTTGGAGAAATTTCGGTTCACATATTCGGTTCCCCACAAATGATGTGGTTTTAATGCAGGAACTAAATCTTGAAGCTGCCACAGCGCCAGATAGGTCTAGGGTTATGCTACGAGCAGACGTGTGAGGGTTCCAAGCTCAAAGTTATGCAGTTTCCTAAACATGTACAATATCGATAATGTCAAACACTATTATGTCAAAGGAGAAAAGTAGCGTAAAACTGGCCAAAGATAAGACGTTTGGTAAGATAGATTTTTGCTGAAATCCGGTTAGGCCTACTCATAAACATTTTTTTTCAACTATAATTACAATATCTGAGTAATAAATACTGATATAATTGCGCGGGATAATTTTCTGATAGATTATGTTAGCCAGTGAAGTTGTTTTACTCTGAACCTACATCACTTCAAGCTACTTACTACATTGACAAATCAGAATGAAACCATTTTAGTAAACACCATCTATAAACTCACCAGGTATGGTCTCGATGGGCATTACCGTAAAGGCATCAAATAAAACTTTGTCACAAATACTTGACACTTAACGATATGTAACACTGTATTACGCGCCGTACATTTCTCCTCAAGCTTGGCCAGTCAATGAAATGGCTGAGAATCACGCAAGGACAACTCAAGAACCTTTTACTCGGTCTACTTTACCGTGAGGATTACAGAGTGTGGCGACAGCCGGCAACTGTCTCTGTCACATCTTTGAAGAGTTCGTTGTTGGCCTGGTTTGCAATAAGCAATATAAAAAGTACGTATAGTGTTGGGTTTTCGTATTTATGTTTAAACTTCCAAATGATTCACTGTGCTAACAAGCACAGTTTATTTTACTGTATATGTCTGTTGCTTTTTAGAGTAAAGCTTGCCCGTTTTCTGTTATTTTCAATGAAACAACACCTCATTTACTATTACTATTCATATTCAATATTCATATTCATATTATATTATTATTATTATTATTATTATTAATTATATATATTATATTATTATTATTCAGTAGATGAAACCTATTCGCATGGAACGAGCACACAAGAGCCACTAACTTTAAAGTCATGAAACACCTTTCGCTTTCTCAATATAGTTTCCATTTGAATGATGAGTTCTACAAGAGAAGTAAATGGTCTTGTCGCCAGTTCGACAGACCGCGTCACCTCGACCACCCTTCAACTCGGCCGCTTTAGAGAGACATCAGTTACCATTTTATAATCTATTACTTATACCATATATATATATATATATATATATATATATATATATATATATATTAGTATACGTATATGCACATATTTTTATTGAACTTTTTTTAAGTACGTTAGGCTGTAATATTTCGTTTATCAAAATTATCGGAGTACGGACTCCAAACATATTGTGCTTGAATTCAATAGCGACAACGACGAGGCTTCTGTAAGATGGATATTAAAATGTAAGGTACTGTCAGCCAAAAAACTGGTGGCAGAGTTTCATAATTTTTCGTTCACCTGCCTGACGCACGATTCATGCCTTATCTATTTTTCTTTTCAAAGATGGAAGAAATCATATGTAATGACGTTAAAAACAGTCAGCATGATTATCCTTTAGAACATATGTAATGACGTTAAAAACAGTCACTGATATCTTTAGAACATTGTGTTACGTTATTCTGTAAACTATTTTCCATATAGCAAAATTGACGTGAACGAAACGGAGTGATAAAAAACGTCATATCACAATCACTGATATACATTATCAAATAGAGAGGAGACACCTATCACTATAAAAAAAAATACTGTTTTTTTCCATCTATTCCATCCACCTGTGGTGTTTGCACATGGTAACACTGTGTCCCGGGCTTTAAATAATATCCTATTTTGAATATTAACAGTTTAATTCGCATACAGTAAATTAGTAAAACACTTTTCAGCAGCAAATGTACACCAAGATATCCTTTTATTTACCTAAAAGTTACACATAGTGTAACTATTTAAACCCCAGGACGCAGTGTTACCATGCGCCACCACCACAGGCTGATGGACAGATGGAAAAAAACAGAGTATAGTAGTATCGCATAAACATAGTCCTTACATTATCATTTCAATAGTAAGTAGAAGGTAGTTAAACTATTCCATTTGTTAAATTTTACAGAAACATTGGAATCTTAAAAAATGCTATCAAATTTAAAAACAAAAAGAAAAAAAAACGATAACCTAACAGTGTGAACCATGCGACCTCACTCTATTGCTTTTGATGTTATGTGCACGGGAATCTAATGCCAATGTGTCATTTATCGGTCTAAGAAACATCCCTTGATGAGCGAGAGACAGTTATTGCACTGCATTCGGTGCAAGTTCCTGTTGGAGAGATATCATGAAAGCTTAACAAACCGGAGAGAATCATACATAGATGAATCAAATTGTTTAAAGAACGGCAAAGTTTAAAGTTTAGAACATGGGCCTAGAGGTGGAACACCTCGAAGCACCACAAGAGAGCAAGACAATACAGTAGTGTAAATGTTGCTGAGTAACATTCATTTGTGAATTCTGAATTCTAGTGCCTCGTCACGATATTGCTGAACCAGGAATCATGACTAGCTCTACGCTTATGACTGGTGTCTGATGAATACTTTAGATAGAGAGGAAGAGATTTTTAAATCTACACTTGAAATCTTTGATATGCATCTAATGAAAAAGTCAAATGAATAAGCACTTATCTTTGATAGATGAGAGATTCAGTTAGGCTTACTCTTTTTGTTTTGTTTTTTATCTGTGGCCAGTGAATACCACGGATAGGGAGGGAAACAGTTTCAATGATGAATGCAATTTTTTTTCTTCAAAACCTAGAATACATTTTATTAGGAGATGCTTCATTAACATCAGCCTAATCCCTCCATCACTCCTATACGCCACCTCCGCTCTCTTCTACATCTCAGGCGACCCGATCCGACTTCTCGCTACGAATTCCATCGCATGAAAGCATCACTAATGATAACGGTTATTTTAAAATTCCCAGCACCGACAACGGACGCCTTAACATGCATGTTTATAAAATATTTTGTTCAAAGAAACTTTATCTTTCATTTTCCAAAATATGTGCATACACTCGTGTTACACCCTGTATGATTGTTGTAGCCGTCAAAGAGCAACCCTTGATTAAAGCAGTAGGTTTTTCTTATCCTTTCAGCTAATTATATTATGCTTACGGTGGTCGTTCTAGGTATACATGTGAAACTAATTTTAATTAATTTCTATTTAGAAGAAATGAATAGCTACAGAAAGATCAACCTAAGAAAGCTTTAATGAAATTAAGCCTTTCTTAATGTATTCGTCAGTTTTGACTCCCACAGCTTTCCAACGTGTCCAAATGAAACAGGATGATATGCAAGGAATTCGATAAAAAAATAAGACTGAATTATATTCGTTTGATTTTTTTATGAGTGCTTTTTGACTTTGAATAGCTAGGTCTGAGTAAATTATGTTAAGCAATTTGAAAAGGATAAGAAGAAAGGCGAACTTGGCTAATAAAACAAGAATAATGGGAATAATCAAATAAAGCAGGTTAATATATATATTGTCGATTTAAATATTCATTCATATTACGTATCCGAGAGAGTATACTGCTGAAAATAGACCTAGGCTAATCATGTGTGAAAATCAGAAGTCCAATTTAGGCCCACTAAATGTGTCATGCAACTGATTTTATTGATCAAATGACAAAATTAGTTTAATTAAACATCGTTTTCAAAGAATGTTAACGCCTTGATGTATTATTTATCGGCTGTAGGAGACGAAATGACAACACCCCAGTGCAGTATGATACTTTGAGTCAAGACTTGAGCGGCAGCAAAGCCAACTTCAAAATGCTTAGGTATGCTGTCACGAAGCTAGAATAAAATTAGTAATCGTGGACCCATCGGTAAATATTTTCCTTACTTTGCAAAATAATTATCTTTAATACGGTGAATAAGTATACTAAATTCTAATGTAATTTATTTCAAGTATAGCACCTTTGAAAGGAAATTTTATTTATTGTTAAGTAAATAATCTGGCACCTGTATATGGCAATATTTCCATAACGAACAATGAATTAAGAAACTACGCCAATTCTTCGTTGGCCGACAGTACATATAGAAAAACTGAACTGATTATCTATTTCAAAATTGTTGAATAAAGTGAATGGGAGAGCATGCCATGTTTACTTTTCAAATACACCCTAAAGCAAATCCGAGATATATTACATTTTAACATAAAGTATATCAACGTAAATATTCGTATAAAAGAGTCGTTCGATACGTGTCAGTTTTGTTTTTCTATATTACTTATTTCACTAAGGTGGTGTTCAACATAACTGTTGCCGTACAAGTCTGACTAATGCATTAGGCCTATACACATATTTCTGTTACTTGATCTTTGCCATATGCTCTGTTTAACTACATTTAAAGAGTGTGATACCTACTAACCAGAAGAGAGCACTTTTTTTCTTTTCACTTGTAAATGTAGAATGGGAAAGCTAACCGAACCCTTAAAAATCTTGGGCAGAAGACAGGTATCAAGACGGTAGTCCAATCGTTGTGCGCGCGCACACAGACTTGATCTCCAGGATATATTTATTGAAACAACTGGCATAGGAAAAGCAGAAGTCAATGTAAATGTTCCCCTTCCTCCTACACAAATCAAAAAAGGATGAAAAGGATTGCCAGTATGATCAAAGGCCTGTCTGTTGGGGGTTAACCACTGCACTTGATAAAACTGAGAAGAAAAAAAAGAAGTTTTCCTCCTATTTGCCTTTAAATCCACTTTCTCCTCCTCCTCTACTCTCGCGGTCCCCCTTAGACGATTCTTTGCTTCAGAATACATTTATATGAAAAAAAGTAACCTTTGAGGTTCACCTCTATCCACTTCTCCTCCCCCTCGATAAAATGCTTCGCTCTATCAACTCGAAGTGTAATCTTTGCCCTGTGATGCAGTTCTGCTTAAAACCATCATCCCTTTGTGCATAACAGGAGAACAGGACTGAAGGGAAATTCCCGACCCCAAAGTCTTTGGCGGCAATCTTCCGTTCTATTCTGAGTAACTATGAAGAGATTTAGGCGGAAAAAATGTCAGGGAGGACTTTTATATCATTCGCTTATCGTCCCCTGTACCCTAACCTGCAGACCTGCAATCACTCCAGATGCTTTTGCACCTTTAATTTTTGTAAACAGCTGCTCGGATTCCTCCTATCCCTGGCTTCATCAGCGTCCCCAAACCCTCCCCCCCTCCCTCCACCACCTCTCTCTCCCTCTCGTACTCCGAGTGTGCGTGTGTTCCGGTATATACTTCACCTGTGAGTATGCATGCATGTGTATATGTACTGATAACGTGTGAATCCTCCAGTGTGTGTGTGTGTGCTTTCTTCTGTGTACTAGTGTGTGTGTGTGTATGAACCTTTTCGTTTTAATCGTATAGCGAGTGGATCTGCCTCTTTATGTGTTTAAGCATAAGGAGCTTGTAAATCTCGGTCTGTATGCTGTTTGTAACTTCTCTGTATGCATGTACTAATCTCTCTCTCTCTCTCTCTCTCTCTCTCTCTAGGTTGTGTTTGTGTGTGTGTGTGTGTTCTCATCAGCCCCGAGGCTTTATTTCTCTGTTATGTCGAGTCCACAGATTCATGTTTGATTTCGTATCACGTATTTGATCCCTTGTTTGATCACATGAAAATCATCAGAACGCCTGTGCTTTTGGTCAGTCGAGCTCCACCTCGGCTGAAAGCGAGAGAGAGAGAGAGAGAGAGAGAGAGAGAGAGAGAGAGAGAGAGAGAGAGAGAGAATAATAATTCTAGGATGCTCAGTGAGATAAGAGGAAAATAAATTGGCTGCTCGAGTTTGAAAGGCATGAAAGGAAAACCCTACGTACATACCCCATCCACTTTGTCACACGCAGATGTATACGTGGGGATGAAATGAAGTAAGAATGAAGTAAATTTTGACTTAATCTTGGAATAACTTTTTTTTAATGAAATAAATTTTGACTTAATCTTGGAATAACTTTTTTTATGAAATAAATTTTGACTTAATCTTGGAATCACTTTTTTTTAATGAAATAAATTTTGACTTAATCTTGGAATCACTTTTTTTAATGAAATAAATTTGACTTATTCTGGAATCACTTTTTTTTATGAAATTAATTTTGACTTAATCTTGGAATAACTTTTTTTAATGAAATAAATTTTGACTTAATCTTGGAATCACTTTTTTTAATGAAAATAATTTTGACTTAATCTTGGAATCACTTTTTTTTAATGAAATAAATTTTGTCTTAATCTTGGAATCACTTTTTTTAATGAAATAAATTTTGACTTATTCTTGGAATCACTTTTTTTATGAAATTAATTTTGACTTAATCTTGGAATAACTTTTTTTAGTGAAATAAATTTTGACTTAATCTTGGAATCACTTTTTTTAATGAAAGAAATTTTGACTTAATCTTGGAATCCCTTTTTTATGAAATAAATTTTGACTTAATCTCGGAATCACTTTTTTTTAATGAAATAAATTTTGACTTAATCTTGGAATCACCTTTTTTTGAATGAAATCAATTTTGACTTAATCTTGTAATAACTTTTTTTAATAGAATAAATTTTGAATTAATCTTGGAATCACTTTTTTTAATGAAATAAATTTTGACACATTCTTGGTTTTTTTTTTTTTTTGTCCCTAGTAAAAGGTACAATTTTTCCGTTATAGAACAAAACAATGAAATTAATCAGCAGTAAAGTAATAAAGGTTGTCCTTAGATGCCTGATACTACATTAGAGCCATGAAGATAAGCAACATTGGGGGTTCCTCTCTTGCATTTTATTCAGTTTCAATAAACATTAATGACTGAAAAGGTAACACTAAAGATACCTGTCGTTTAATATATAGAGTATTCATCGTTAACAAATAGATAAAAGGAAAGCAGAGCGTCAAAATATTACGGTGATTCCAAAAGGCTTATAGAAACTCCATGAAAGCCCCCTGCACTTTATAAATATTACACAAAAGAACCTCAGCGTCATAGATTCCTTTGGATTGAAAATATATGTGACATAAACTGCCATTTGTCGCATATCTTAAATTGTTATGTGAATCATGAAAGAAATCAGAATCTCTACTATGTAGTACATACTGTCAGGTGTAACTCTATTCGTCATGATTCTGCTTTCGTAATTCTGCAGATATATTAGCTGCCTTTGGCTCTCTGGTCTCACTGTGACCCAATTGCGTTATCACGAATCCGTTGACAGGACAGGCACATAATCCAATTAGTCATTTGGTCATATCTCATATAGAAAATAAAATAATTTATGAACAAGGAAATTACCACAGTATAAAAAAAAAAACTACTCCCATTTCAATACATACAACTCAATCTCCACATAAAGAATAAACGAAGTTGTAGCTACTTCAAAGAAGCCCAGATGTCGATTTACTTTACTGAATCATAAGTATAAGTTAATCAATAAAATCATTATTATAAAGTAATGTTGGCATTGGTATAGCAACTTCATGTCAAATATTAATGTCCAGAATCTCTATGTAGATTTTAGGAATCCAATGCGATCGGCAATGAGCCAAAATGAAGCCAAAGGACCAAAAGAGTGTACGTGAATTATTGTTTGTATGATGTTTTTATGTTGCATGGAACAAGTGGTTATTCAGCAACAGGGCAAACGGCTTTACGTGACTTCCGAACCACGTCGTGAATTATATGTGACGTAATGACAACTGGAAATATACGATAGTAGATTCACATCAACCGTGCATTTGACATCTAGGACAGTCTCTTACGATGCTCCTGATTGGCTGTTGATAAGCCAATCACAGGGCTGGAAACTCTCTGTCTTTCGAGAGAGTTCACATAGGCAGGATGTATGTTCCATCTCTCCTAAGGTATACGTCTTTCAGGAGAGGTGGAACGTACATCCTGCCTATGTGAACTCTCGAGAGAGACTGAGAGTTTCCAGCCCTGTGATTGGCTTATCAACAGCCAATCAGGAGCGTCGTAATGGACTGGCCTAGACATCAAATGCACGGCTGATGTGAATCTACTATAGTTCAGTGAAACAAGTACAATACACCAGAAAACAACTGATTCGTAGTTTCTAAATTGGGGTAATATTTTGACCTGGAAACTATTAATGCCTGTACCTGTTACCTGTCTCTGAGAGTTGTGTCATCAGGCTTCCCATCTCCCTGACACCGCTGCCAGGCAGGAAGGCAGGAAGGCGGCAGCCGTGCTGCCTTATTCAGCACCACGTAGGGCTTTGCGCCCTGTAAAATAATTCTAACACGGTCACCTCGTTGTTTAATCATAACAGTAGTTATTGTTACATTTATTTGCCTCAAGATCTCTATTGGCAGAATAAATTTCACCAAATTCCAAGAGCGATTATGATACACCTTTGAAGGCGTTTGTCACTGTTTGTTAGACTTAGACACTTTTTGTTTCTTTTACGTAGGGTTAAAGCGTGTACGGGATCTAACTAGAATTGATTTAAGTCTCATTGTGATGCAGCGCCTATGGTTTTATTTTTTTTTTTACATACCTCGCCATGGTATTCATAATCTCTCATTCATTCCCATAAAGGCCTACAGTCATTCACATTTTCACCAGAAAACTACAATCTGGGAAAACAATTATGTTATGTGACAATAACAGGTTTTCATGAATTCTTCCACGCAAACCATAAAAGCTGATTAAGTATTCTTCTAAGAATTAATTGTGTTTTCAAATTAAGTATCAGCAGCAATAATAATAATAATAATAATAATAATATATAATAATAATAATAATAATAATAATAATAATAATAATAATAATAATAATGACGACAGGAATGGTTCTTTGGAATTGAAATTTGGGTAGGAATTTTAGGACAATGAAACACCCTTATCCATTTTCTCTTTATTGTACACAACAATCATTAAGATGGAGTACACACACCAAAAAAGAAAAAAAAAAAGAAAAAAAAAAAAAAACATAGGTGCCATATTTGCTCTGCAATAACAGTTACTTGAAAAGATAAGTTCTTATTTGAAACAAGGTTGATTCTGAGAGCACTGATGGTTACAGTCGAGATAAAACATCTAACGTAATTAAACAGTTGTCCTGGACACAAACATGTCAGGTGACTCAGAAGACATGTACTTTTCTCCTAGGTGTTTACTCTCTCCAAGGAGGAATGAAGTGAAAAACGACTCCTAAATTCTGTAATGAAGCATTTATAGACTTTGCATCTTTTAAGAGTTATCTGTGTTCAGTATCTTAATAAAAATAACACATCTTAGCTACGTCACCAAAATTATCCAGGAAACTTTACATCAGCACAACTTACCCAACTTCCTCACAAATTAAAAGGGTTTTATCGGAGACTTTCATCGTTAATGCTCACATGGTCAAAAGTAATACGTTGTCTGTGCATCTTTACATAAGTGTAAAATGCCAACGTACTTATTTAAAGATGCACACAGAATTATGTAGGTATATAACGTAACTATGTACTCAGAGTACTTTAAAAAATACAGTTTCTTATTTAAGAATGAAAACCATATATATTCACTAAAATTAATTAATAAGCATGGGTTTGCAACTGTTTAACAGTAAACGAAAATAAATAAATAAAACCATTATTACCTGCAAACATGACAAGACAATCTTCCTATCGGCAATGTATTAACCTCGACTAAGACTACCTTTTGAGATCTGAAGTGACATAGTGTGAGCAATTTACAATCCCAACAACCGCTACCACCCGATGTCCTTCATATACACATACACATTTTAATTTCTTACTTACTTGGAATGGTTGTTATCATACAACCATAATATTTTACAAAATTTTTCTAAGAACATACATAGGAGTTTTGGGATGAAGTTGCTATAGTTGATTCACTTAAGGCAGATTCTTGGGTGAGCCCATAATATATGCCTACGAGACGTTTGTTTGGCGGCCTCTGATTGGCAGGTATCAGGAGGTTTCTCACATTTTCGTTTGCAGCTTAGAAAACTTGCAATATGTATTTATTTCTTCATTTATCTCACGTTTTGCACAAGATGGGAGAGTTTCTGTCATTCGGTATTAATTGTACAACTAAATCCTGATTACCTGAAGTCAATAAGATAAATACGAAGGAATGACAACCAATAAAAGTGAAGAGAGGTTCATTTAATTCTTTATACTTGTTTTTACTTTTCATCGGATTTTGCATCATTCGCGCGATCAAGGCGATCTAAAACTTATTTTTTCATACAATAAATTCACCCTGAATATGCTGGTGCTCTCACATTTTAGATGTGTGTGATATGAGAAGAGAAAATTAAGAATGTGTCTTATTATCTTGCCGATCATCCATCTGGCTTCTGAGAAGACTTTTCGTACAACTGTTTGCTTACACTCGCTTACCTGGCACAGGGGACACCCCCAGGGATTCAGATTTGATGAAGCTTTTGCTTTCGTCACTCACCACTCTCTCTCTCTCTCTTTCTCGCTTTTTCAGTCTCGTGTGTCGAACGATTTATGTTTCGTTATCAAAATTAAATAGACAATTGAAACCTCATGAGAAAAGTATTAAAAGAATACGATTATTTACCAACTATGGCTAAATTTAACATAAAAATTCTTTATATGGTGAAAACGATCAAATAAGCATGGCTACCGATCGTAGCGCTATCAAATAAGCATACAAACTATACTATTTTCGTGAAGCTCGCATTTTTGCGGTGCTTAACTCTGAAGTAGCCTAAGCACTAAAATTGTTACAATACATAGTACAATCTAGTGGTCAGTATTTTTACCTATACAATATATATATATATATATATATATATATATATATATATATATATATATATATATATATATATATATATATATATATATATATACCTTCCTATCTAATGCAAAACGCGAGATAAATGAATAAATAAAAATATATGCTAGTGCCCTAGCTGCAGACGAAAATATGAGACACTGAACGACCGCCATACCTCCCGGTACCAGCCAATCAGAGGCCGCCAAACAAACGTCTCATAGGCATAGGACTCGCCCAATGAATCTACATAAAGTGAATCAGCTATAGTACCATGTACTTTCCCACCTGGTTGCAATCCATCTGCGTCGAATAAACTGTTATCTAATTTCTTTGTTAAAGTCAATACAAACACTTCAGGTTATAAGCTGAGGATATACCTATTATTATATATATATATATATATATATATATATATATATATATATATATATATATACCTAAAGGCATAGACTTATACTAAAACCACTTGGTGCTGGGAAGAAGAATTTCCAACAGCAGTCACCTGAGAATTCTTGGTTAATTGGCGACAAGTCACACCTGTGTAATTCCCGCTAACGACATAAATGCCCGTAAAGCTTTAACTTGGGTCATTTACAACTATCTTGGCCACGAATGGGGCGCATTTCGCGCATGCCTGCTTAGTCTTCCACCTACACACTGACACACACAAACAAACGTACACGTACAGAGTAATGCTATCTTTTTCTTGTTGTACAATCATTCTTGTGGCTTCTGGAGTCCCACCATTTCTCTGAGGCTTGTTGCATGTTTTAATAATTCTTGGGTATTTGACAGGAATGGGTATTTGCGTTCCATCTTTTTTTTTTTATCGGGACTGGGCATATATAAGATTATTAACTCTTAAGGCAGATTTGCTACCTTTCATGACAACAGTTACCGTAAAGCAGATTACATAAATATATCAGTCAACCACAGTGAAGAGTTACAAAACCTACAGGTAGTGCTGGTCAAAGAAATTTCATTGTTTTTATTCTTGTGCCAAAAATTCATAAAACACTTTTACACTGACTAAGAATGTGAATGTTATGTATTCTGCCTTTGTTTTAAGTGGATTTTTTGCTAATGTAAGTTTCATGGTTGCGGTTACTTTTCTATATGTATATATTATGTATATAAATACATATAATATCTACCTATTTGCATATATATATTTATATATTTACATAAACACACACACACACACACACACACACATATATATATATATATATATATATATATATATATATATATATATATATATAGCTAATAGGGCGGGAGGATAGGTTTCAAGTACGTATAAAACGGAGGCAAAATAGATTTTAGCAGAAATAAAAATCCACTTTACTTCTGTCGATTTACCGATCAATAAGGTACTTGGTAGCTAATCAGTAGTAGTTGGTGGCAGCCGGGATAGGGATAGAGAAGTGACTAGCAAATGTATACCCCAAAATATTATTTAAAAAAAAGAAAAGAGAGAGAGAGAGAGACATGGCAGCAGAAAGTACGAAATCGCTGACCAAGCAGACACAGGCAGACATACATTTGGACATCACTCTGTGACGTTGGGTGAAGCACAACTCCACTCCACTCCGATTACATAATGTACGGGAATGAAAAGTAAAAATCCGAAGCACAATTCTGAGAAAATATGAACACGTAATTAATTCACCGAGGTTTCCTAAAGAGAAATCATCAGTCACTGTACAGCTGGATTAGTTTTCAAGTCAAACGAGCTATGTAAACTTGAATGAATAAAAAGAACACTCGTCGGAAAAAAAGTGGAGAAAATATTCCACGTCTTTTAAAATGGTTGTCCATTGGCCGTGGAGGGTTGAACGCAGGCGGGCGGAAGAAGTGGCTATTGGGCTGTCGTTGGATCGTTGGATGCCACGGCATCGTTCAGGTAGGAACCTGTGCTGACATAAATCCTTTCTCCAGTGCAAGAATGCACTGTTTGAAACGCTCGCGTGTGCGCATTCTTTATGCAAAGCTTTTAAGCAACTACCAATTTAATCTTTAATATTATGCTTAGCAGTTCCAGCATTACGAAGAACGTAGCATCAAGAAATAGAATACCAAACAATGCGAACGGTTTTAAGCTCTTCGACACGACCTGATAAACGACGCCACTTACCCCCTTGAATGTGATCCTTTGGTGTGCCTCCAAGGTATTTTTCTAAATTTAGTAAAGGAACCCTTTGATGCATCTCATGGAAGCTGGAAATTTTTCCCCGACAGGGAAAATACTGACCTCAAAGTGCAGCCTGAGATCAAACATCCCCCATTAAGGGCGGCCATTATGTTATGAGAGACGAGGAAGAAAAGACGGAAAAATATATTTATCGCCTATCAAAGTTTGAGAAATCCTGATGCTGTTTTACCTTCCCGTCAACTGGGTTACGGGATAACTGTGGATGGCCATATGAAATTCATCAGGGGAATGATCGGGTTTCATTTGACGATTTTTGGGACAATGCAATAGTCGACGGTTTTTTTTTTTAAACCAAAGACTTCTGCTTGGTTCTAGTTACAAACGCTCAGGACAGATACTAACTATGTTTATAGGAACACATTTTCTGCAAACTTCAGCGCACACGTCTCTCTCTCTCTCTCTCTCTCTCTCTCGCTCTCTCTCTCTCTCTCTCTAATTATACTATATATATCTATATATATATATATATATATATATATATATATGTATAGATGTATGTGTTATGTATATATATATATGTATATATATATATATATATATATATATCTATACACACACACATACATACAAGTAAATAATGATCATTACATTAAAAGATATGTCTTTGCATTTATTCTAATAAGTGGGCTGTTTAAAAAGAGCTATTTCTACCATAAAAGAGCCCCACCAGTGGGATGAGTCTATGTATAGGTTCTAGGATAGCTCCCAGCTCACCGCTCACCGCTCCGACCAGCTGCAAATGGGTACAAGCTTCTATAGCGCATAAAAAAAAAAAACGTTTGGGGCAAGCAGCTTCGTCCCTAAAAACTTAGTGAGTACCTCAACAGCGAAAAAAAGGCTTAATAAGGAAAAATTATATCTATGTACTTGTTATCCGTACTTGCTATCCACAGTGGAACACTTCATTTACCGTTGACCATAGCCCCAATACTGTATTCCTTACATGTCCCGCAATATTGCTTTTTTTTTGGGGGGGAGGGGGGAGGTTTGCGCAAGTGTAGTTGGGGGAGGGGGAGGGTTGGCGTAATGACCTCGAAGCATTGGCTTCGGAAGTGAATAACAAAATCGTGCAATTTAATGAAAATCTATTAGAATGACCAAACTTTGCACTCCTGAGACATACAGCTTTAGAAATGAATTCTTTTTTTTTTATTACCAAAAATGCCCCTTTCGTTTATTTTTGCTTTTGATATAAAGTTATTGCATTATATTCAGGGATATGTATTTTCCCATCTAGACCATTTGTTCAGAACGACCGAGGCTATTTTCAACTTCTTTCTGTTGAAGCAGTTTCACCCGCACATACACACGAACAAACACATTAACAGTACGCTATTCTAAAACGAGGCCTCTCGGAAGAAATCAACACTGCAAGGTAGATCATTACATATAATCTTTTCAGTAGATCATAACATATAAATCCCACAAAAGATGAATTAACTCAAAGGCAAACACTATACTGCCGTTTGCAGCTAATTATATACTTTTCTTAGCCAGATCTTAAACTTCGGATTGAAGAGTTAACAAACAAGCTAAAACCAGGTAAGAAAAATAGGCAACTGCAATACAAACATCGCCTTTTCAAAACAGTCCGTAGGGGGGTTATATTGATGTCCATAGCTAGTCTTGGCTAGAAGGCGTTTAAAAAAATAACAGGCGTAGAAAAAAACGAGTATTAAATACTTCCGCAAATTAGCATTGCGATCAAAATATCGTCTGGACTTATGAATAATGAACTTGAATTAATATAATATTGGTTCTGAATTCATAAACGCCAAATTTCCCCTTCTGCCATTCTGAACTGGGGAAACGTTTGTCCACCGTACATCCCTCTCGCCAGGCCTCTGAAGAATTTTGCTGCGAAAGAATGGACGGTGTTTTCTTAAATTTCTGCAGTGGATCCCTTTGAAACTAACACCGCATGGATGATATTCGAGTCATAGGAAGATAAAACTGCAAGATCCGGTCCGATATTGCTACTCGATATTTATTTTTTTTATTACATTGTTTTTTCGTTCCAGCTCCAGCAAGTAAACATGTGCATGCAATGATTTATTTTTGTTTTTTGTTTTTAGTTCAGTCACGTAAATATTTTCTAATATTGTATGTATGCCGTATCATAATATGGATGGCTTATACTATAGCTGAGGATACTCAAGCCCACCCACACACGCCCACAACCCCCGCCCATATTTTTTAATAGCGTCCACAATTAGTATTTTTCATATACATCACATGGGAGAAAACTATCGATAGCATAAGCTGTTTTTTAAAGTCAGAATAGAATTTCAAAATGTGATCTCATAAATAACACGCTCATTTTGCAATGACGAATTATGTATATATATATATACATGCTTTATAATTTCATATCCAAATAAATTAATCATTTTGAAAAAACCTACATCAAATTTTTCCGACCACACTAAATGAAGTTTCGCTAAAAATATATTCAAACCGAAACGCAGTGACAGAAAGTTGCGGAATTTCAGAAAAAAAAAACCTTCTAAGCTAGAGCCTATTTTATAGCAAAACGATTAAATATATTTAAAATATTGGCAATGCAGATTACAAAACTAATCAAGGGAACACAG
Source organism: Macrobrachium nipponense (assembly GCF_015104395.2). NCBI lineage: Eukaryota > Metazoa > Arthropoda > Malacostraca > Decapoda > Palaemonidae > Macrobrachium > Macrobrachium nipponense. The sequence continues at coordinate 24,324,877 of NC_087209.1, read as the reverse complement.
ACGCGATCGATAAACAATATTCATTTCATCGACATACGTAATCCTAACTAGTAAGCTTTTAAGAAGTGTTGCGCTGAGTGCCTGGATATATTGCAGCTTTCTCTCTCTCTTTGCATATATCTATTTGGCTATTTATCTACACATACAAGCGCGCGAGCACACATGCACTATATACATACATGCATACATACTGCATACATACATACATATATAAATATATTATAACTATAATATATATATTATAATTATATATTATTATATATTATACATATATGTGTGTGTGTGTGTACTTATATACATACATGTATGGGTGTGTACAATCGAATATCTGCATATCTGGGAAACCCAATCTCTCTCTCTCTCTCTCTCTCTCTCTCTCTCTCTCTCTCTCTCTCTCTCTCTCTCTCTCTGTCTCTCTCTCTCTCTCTATATATATATATATATATATATATATATATATATATATATATATATATATATATGAAGTCTGTAGCAAATGGCTAAAGATGGCAGGTATGGCACGGAAATGATTTGTAAATCATTTCCTTGTCATGCCTGCGAGATTTAGCAGTTTGCTACAGATTTCACTGATGCCTTTTTGTTTGATTGTAATTACCTTCCTGACTATGAACCAACTCCAGGAAGGATAGTTGAAAATCATATTAGGATTATCACAATTGCTTGCATCTGCAGTAACATTCTGAAACACTGATTTTAAAGCAGTTATACCAACAGTACCCAAATTAACGATACAAGCGTGATTTAACGGAATCATAAATAAAAACTTTTCTCTATGCGTTTATTTATGCACTCTATTACATATATAGTTCAAGTGATTATAGATTGGTAAACACACATCTCTCTCGATCTGTTCGTATTACTAATCTGAGTTTCTGATGATACAAGAATTCTGAATTACTTACGATTGGCCTCAAGTAATTTGTACAATAATAAAGATGAATAAAATTATATATTAAGAATATAGAAATTAAACCAAAAGACCAAGCAATAGGGCCTATGAGGTCATTCAGCGCTGAAACAGAAACTCACCATAAGATGGTTTGTAAGGTGTAACAGGATGAAAATATCGCAGTTGCACTATGAATCAATTGTTATGAGAGGCGGGCGGGGGAGTAAGATTGAAGAGAATATGAACGGAAGTACAGTAAAAGGAATGAAAGGGGTTGCGGCTACAGGCCGAAGGGAATCTGCCAAGAACCTTAAGTAATGCTTAATTGAGTGCACTACATGAGGTGCACTGAGAACATTACCCCACTACGAGGTAATATTTTTTTTCCATCTGTCCATCCGGCTGTGGTGTATGCGTATGGTAACACTGCGTCCTGGCCTTTAGCTTACATTCAACAACATAATAATAATATCCTATTTCGAATATTAACGGTGTAATTAGCATACAGTAATTTATTAAAAACACTTTAATAAATGCACACCCAGATATCCTTTAATTTACCTAAAACTTACACATAGCGTAACTATTTAAAGCCCGGGACGCAGTGTTACCATGCGAAAACACCACAGGTGGATGGACAGATGGAAAAAAACAGAGTATAGTGACAAACACTAGCGGTTTATTGAAAGCGAATATTTCAGTAAAGAGAAATTACCTTAGTAAAATGGCGCTACTGTGTTTTATTAATTAATTCCTCCAAATAAAAATTCAAGGACTAGAACCTTTATCCTTGATTATAAAACAAGAATGAAACAGGGAGGGGTGGGCTGAAGGGAGGGGGGGGGGGGGGGTTCAGGGGAAAGGCGGAGGAGAGATTATAGGTAACACTTTTGTTTTACTTTCAAGTTTCCTTTGGCTCAGTTTTCCCATTCTATTTTTCTTCTCACTTTTTCCCTATTTCTTTTGTTCTAGTCTCGATTCCTCTCTTCCATTTTTTATGTATTTTCTTATTTGTCTTTCCTTTCATTCTTGATCTGATATTTTTCTAGCTTCGTTTATTCTCTTTGGTCATTTTCCATTTAACATTACTTTAATTCCTTTTTCTGTCCGACATTTGTCCATTTTCTTATTCCGTTTCCATCTTTATTCCACATATTTATCACATCTTGTTTTGGGACACCTTGTCTTCAGATTTTTATACTATTTACTTATTTTTCTTTATTTCTTTCGTCACTTCAGTTTCATTTGTTTTCCTTACTCGCCATTTCACGTTTTGTTTTACCTTTCTTTTCGGTTCTCTCTTATGTATACATATATTTCACGGATTAAAGATGACTCGATATTTTCTTTAGCTTCAGTTCTTAGTGCATTTCATTTTAGTGACGCCATTTTTTTTTCAGAATATCTGATCCGTACGATTTTTTTTAACCCCTGCTCTTTTAAACGTAAATACATACTGTCTGCTTCGTTTTGCTACAACATATACACGTATAATATATATATATATATATATATATATATATATATATATATATATATATATATATATCTATATTACACAACGGGGGTGCTTGTTACCAAATCACCAACATGAACGAGACTACAGTTGATGGTCGAATGCTTAAATTTGCTGTACAAGAAGTGTGTATATATATATATATATATATATATATATATATATATATATATATATATATATATATATATATATATAATATATATATATATATTTATATATTTTATATATATATATATATATATATATATATATATATCTATATATATATATATATATATTTATATATTTATTTATATATGTATATATATATATATATATATATATATATATATATAATAATATATATATATATACATATATATATATAGTATATATTAATATATATATATATATATATATCTATATACAAACGTGTATAGAAAGCATACACACGCTTTCACTTCACACGCACTTATTTTCACTTCGACTGGCCCCTTTCCTTTCCGTCTTTCTCTTCCATCTGCAAGCTTGTCAGGTTCCTTTCTCTCTCTCTCTCTCTCTCTCTCTCTCTCTCTCTCTCTCTCTCTCTCCTCGAACTGCCTATATACCTTTCGTGAAGTCCCCCGCCACCTTCCTGCTTATATTTCATGATATATCGCCCTTCCATTTTCCGTCTGTCAGTCCCCTCCTGAATTCGCATGATTCTGCCTCTACCCACTTGAGGGGCCTCGTTGTTTCTCTCCTCACTCCGGTTCATTTCTTCTTCTTCTTCTTCTTCTTCTTCTTCTTCTTTCGTCGAGTGGTCTAACTGTTCCTCTCGCCGTCTGCGGGTTTATTACTTTGTGCCGAAGTTCTCCCCTTTTCCAATATATTTATTTTTTGTCCTCTCTCTCTCTCTCTTCTCTCTCTCTCTCTCTCTCTCTCTCTCTCTTGACACCCTGTCACTTCGTTTTTGCAACCGTGTTTGATTTCTCTCAACCTGTCCATGTGCCCTTTCCCAGTTTGTTACTCTTCCACTATATTTGTTTCTTTATGTCTAACTTTTTTTATTGCGAGTATTTCTTATCTTTCTTTCGTATTTGATTTCTTGGCTAATAATGTCGTTCACTTCACAACTGCAATGATGAAATTAAGTACACACAGCTAACCATGTCAATTATAGATATAACAATAATCTAGTCTCTCATACTCTTAACAAAACATTATGGTAACCTTTATTGGGCCTAGTGGGATTTTTCACACATTCTTAATGATGGTATCAGTCTCCCAAAAGGTTTACGATTCAGAAAAGAACTAATGTTAGGTAATGCATAAACCTCTTTACTGATAGACAGCAACGAAAAGTTCTGATAAAAATGTCGGTTTTCAAAAAATAATTCTTAATACTGCCTTTCAGCAATATATTGCGGAGGTGTAAACTTGACGTATGGGATTTTCTGAATCTAGATAATTACTTATAAGAATTACTTTTGCTTGTTATATTCATACAACGTTACCGACACTAATTAATGGCAAGTGGATACATGTTTACTACAACGATATTCCCTCGACTAATATGGTTATAAAATATTGCTTTTGGCTGCGGCTTGGACGGCTGACTGCCAGGGGACCCCAAGACCCACTGGCACGTAACCTGCCCCCCCCCCCCCCCCCCCCCCCCAAGCCTGTCGGGACATAGTCATGTATAGATAGAATATGGAATTTAGGACAAAGGCAAAGCTCTGGGACCTATGAGGTCATTTAGCGCTGAAACAGAAATTGACAATAAAAAGGACTGAAAGGCGTAACAGGAAGGAAGTCTCGCAGTTTCACTAGACTTCATTGCTAGGAGATGGTCAAAAGTAAGATGGAAGAGAATACGAACGGAGGTACAGTAAAAGGAATGAAATGGTTGCAGCTTGGGGCGGAAGGGATGCTACAAAGAACCCAAGTAATGTGTGCACGGACGACACTACCGCCCTACGGGGGCATGGGTATGGGGCTAGCAGCCACATCCCAAAAATCAACGCTAGAATATTGCAACAAACCGCTGGAGTCTGTTGCGAACTGCAGCGAATCACAATGAGACCTGAGACACAAAAGAATAATAAAAGATAAAATATGTTTTTCATTTAGATCTAGCTATTTTGCATCACAATTTTCCTCAAAGTAATTTAATTCTTTCTATTAAATATGAAAATCTTCTTCTTTGAAGTCATTTATTTCTATTAAATATGATTCATAACTTCAGAATGATATTGAGTCAAAATATCCTCTAATTCCTACTTAGTAATACGTCTCTTAAAGACTATCAACAATCTATACAAAACTCTCTCTCTCTCTCTCTCTCCATATAGTTCATCTGTTCTTATCTGTCTCCAGGTGCATCCTTTATAGCAGCTCTCTCTCTCTCTCTCTCTCTCTCTCAGTGCTACGTCTATCTCTCTCGGTACTAAGTCTATCTCTCTCAGTACTAAGTCTCCCCCCCCCCCCATCTCTCTCTCTCTCTCTCTCTCTCTCTCTCTCTCTCTCTCTCAGTGCTACGTCCAGCACCCTACAATCCGAATAGTATCCCCCTAAGTAATACAGCCAGCGGATTCCCGTATCCTATAATCCTAACATATCCTCATATCTCCAGCACTCATCCATGGGTCATTAGGGCACAGATCCCGAGGAGGTCAAGTGAATCCCTCACAGAGCTCTAGGACTCATTCCAAAGCTCCGGGAAATCCTATGAAGTTCTCCTCTAGTCTTAAGCGATTCTTTGAATGATGAAACTCTCTCTCTCTCTCTCTCTCTCTCTCTCTCTCTCTCTCTCTCTCCAGTCCAGCTCAATTGCGGTCTTTAAATTTTTTTATCAGAAAAAGTATCCTGCATAGGTATAAGATTACGAGAGAGAGAGAGAGAGAGAGAGAGAGAGAGAGAGAGAGAGAGAGAGGAGAGAGAGAGAGAGAATTTCGTCAGATGATTTCAATCCACTTAATTTCAAATATTAAAAAAGGTTTCTTTAAGTTACCAGGTTACTTGAGAGAGAGAGAGAGAGAGAGAGAGAGAGAGAGAGAGAGAGAGAGAGAGAGAATTTGGCAAATGATTACAATCCACCTACTTTCATATATTAAAAAAGTTCCTTTGCATTACAAAGGTAGTACTCGATCGATCGATCGATCGATCGAGAGAGAGAGAGAGAGAGAGAGAGAGAGAGAGAGAGAGAGAGAATGCCGGCGGTTAACTGGTGGCCAAGTCCATGCAAAAATCGATCTAATATTGACTGACCACTTCCGTTGCCTCGTGGTCTTAAAAAAAGCTCCAATGAACATGTCACCATCTACTTAGTAAACTTGTTAGCGAGGCATCATCAGTCATTGAGGATGCAGCGCCAGTAGCATGTATTTCTACGGAGGAATGTTTGTCACGCCATCCATCCACCACAACACGAGGAGGAGGAGCAAATCACACGCCGGGGAACATTCGTCACGCCATCTACCCACCGTAGAGAAAGATGGGAGGGGGTAGGAGGGGATGGGGATGTGGGATGGTGGGGGAGGATGGACGAGGAGCTCATTGCACGACGGGGTAACATTCGTCACGCCATCCATTCACATCAGAGAGAGAAAGAGAGAGAGAGAGAGAGAGAGAGAGAGAGAGTCGCAGAGTGACGCATGCCAGAGATGCCAGAGAAAGGTGCTACTTAAAAGTGTGGATGACGCGGCTGAAAATAATACACTACCTTGGCCACCACAAACCTCTGCATCGGCATTTGGAGGCGTTTCCTAGAAGTAGGAAAGAAAAAGAATTTTTTTTTTTTCTTTAACCAGGAATTCATTAAATTAACCACACAGAAGTCCTTACTTCAGTCTCGTCATTTTTCCTAAAATTGACATTTATTGCAAAACCATTCGCGCAAACAAGAAATGATTCAACATTATAATTTTTTTTAATTTTTACATTCACAAACTCTTATGCAAAGAAAGCACTAAAGGAGCTCAAAGAGTATCAAAGCAGTTTCAAACCTTCGTATTTTTATTATTATTGTTTTTTTTATTTGGGGGGCGGGTGCTCAATGTTGCCCCTTTCTTCCAGAGGACAGTAATAACTATAACATTTAAGGGCCTTAATATTATGACTGCTTAATTGAGGATAAGCTTAACGTGTAATAACTACCTAATTACCAGTCGCTTCGAATACCCATATACAAAAGTCTATATGAGCAAAATGTTAAATTTACGAAAATATGACCGCAAAAGCCATGGTTATACATTCCCTAAACCGCTAGCGCCATTGACTCACAAACCATAAATAAAAGGAAGTTGCTTTAAAACGTCCAACACACATAAACAGAGCTTAAATCTAAAATGAATCATAAGCAGCAATAATCCAAAACTTACAAATGAATTCTCGAAACAAACAATCAACCGCTAACTTGCTTATCTTAGCTGAAGTGAGTAATCAAATAAATCAATTGAATGCTTGCAACTGCCATCTTGAAGAGGGTATTTGCAAAGGGGCCGGACGCTTATTGCTTTTAAATCAAGAAAATATTACCTTCCGGGGAGAGGTGTTGAATTAGGGAAGTCCAAACTAATGCTTTTATTCGTCGGCATAAATGATGAAGCACAGGGTGCGATATATGGTGCGTTTTTTATAGTTTGTAGAAGTAGATGCAGGAGAAATATATAGATGCATTTGCTCTTGAACGCAACCAAATCTCTTGAGATATTTTTATATCATATAATATACGTATATGTATATATACACATCCATATATTAAATATATATATATTATCTATATATATATATATATATATATATATATATATATATATATATATAAAGAGAGCTAGCCATGTTCAACCTCATTATATATATATATATATATATATATATATATATATATATATATATATATATATATATATATATATATATACTATATATATATATATATACATACACATATATATATCTTTTTTTTTTTAAGAGCAGAAGGAGCCAAAAATTTCTGTTATATGAGGTCGAGAACGACGTCTTCTGCATAGTTGAGACATGCATGTAGTTAGTTGAAGACATTCACACTTAATGTAATAAATATTACGTAATATTTACGGCAGCAGTTAAAATATACAAAACACTCCGGAAAACGTGAACTTCTGTTGGGGCAAATACAGAGCACTTCTTTGTTAACTAACTTCTGAAAGCTTCAAAAGAGAAAGAAGGGAATTTGAATCAGAATATATTCCTTTTTCACTTATTCAATTTGTTCTCAGAGAAAGACTAGTGAAAATAATGGTTTAAAATATCGAACAGCACCTGAAAAGTGTGGCTGATGCATATTCAGTACACTGACTCTTAACTAAACTAAATTTCCAAGTCTTTTGTCTATAAAAACCCATATAGTTTCCCCCTAAAAATGTACAAGCCCATGCGGACCAACATATATATATATATATATATAATATATATATATATATATATATATATATATATATATATAGATATATATATATCTATATCTATATATATATATATATATATATATATATATATATATATAGATAGATATCTATATAGATATCTATATATATATGGATATCTATATAGATATCTATATATATATGTATATATATATATATATATATATATAGATA
>NC_087209.1:24309345-24311845 GCF_015104395.2 Macrobrachium nipponense | reverse complement strand
AGACTATATGTCGACTTCTACTAAAAGATCTTTATCTTGAGAAAGTTAGCTAATAAATATAACCTTCCAAGTATCTTTTCTAACGAACCAAGAACAAAGCTACGCATTTCACGCAGTCTAAAGGCTTCTAATAGAATGCGTATTTGTACTGTCTTAACTGAAGTATGATCTCTAATTAACGTTTTCAATCACACTCAATTTTAGTTTTCTGTAAAAGAAAACTACTGTGACGGCTTTGTCTGTCCGTCCGCACTGTTTCTGTCCGCCCACAGATCTTAAAAACCACTGAGACTAGAGGGATGCAAATTGGTATGTTGATCATCCACCCTCCAGTCATCAAACACACCAAATTGCAGCTCTCTAGCCTCAGTAGTGTTTTTGTTATTTTTTTCTTTATTTAAGATTAAAGTTAGCCATGATTTTTCATCTAACACCGCAACAACACAGGCCACCACGGCAAGCTGATAGTTCATGGACCGTGGCTGGGAGTTTCACACGGCTTTATACGCTGTCCAGAAAACTCGACTGCGCCGAAGAAATTTCAGCGCACATTTTTTACTTGTTTTCTATTTTATTTCAGACTTTATATTCTCCTAAACTTGACACAGAAAGAAAGGCCCTACCAATTTAAAAAAACAACAGAAAAAAATATATATTACACAACTCTCGTACTACTTCCTAAAATACTCCTCACTATATTTTAACCGAAAGACAACGGCAACAAAACTCTCCAACCACCTTCATTCTGTCAACCTTTAGGCAACAGATTTTTTTTTTAAACTCCTCCACGACATCAACAACAAAAAATAAAATAATAAAAAGTTCTTTAAGCTTCATTAATTCTACTTTAGAGGGGCACGTTTCAAAAATCATTCCCATTTAATGGTTTAAAAAAAAACCATATGAAAAATTGTGAGGGGAAAGGAAATTGCATCAGGCCAATTCAGTGTTATGGCATTAATAAAGCAAAACCGCCAGTCGCAGTTTTTACCTTCATTTGCGGATGGAATTTAATTCCCGCCCCCCTCCCCCCATCCTTTCCCCTTTTTCTTAACTTTACCCAATCTGTTTTCGATAATGAACCTGATTTACACGAAGCTGATATAATACGCCGTTCAAAGGGGCAGGAGTACTGAAGCCAAGAACCGATTGCAATTCGCACAACTAAAATTCACACACACACACACACGAGAGAGAGAGAGAGAGAGAGAGAGAGAGAGAGAGAGAGAGAGAGAGAGAGAGAGAGAAATCTCATTATTGAAACTAACGCCTTCTTAGGACACACAAGCAAAACTGGAGGTGATCAATAACGCATAAATAAATGGAATTACCTAAAATATAATTTAAAAGTGAAAAAGTTCGTCTGCAGTACTACCCTTGGCGAGCGTCCTTCAACGCTAAAAATCAGTATGAAAAAAAAAGGAAAAAAAGAGGAGAATCGACGGGAATGGTATTTTCATCTCTAAAGCTGCCCATCCTGAACTACTACAAACTTTTATTCCGTTGAATTCTTCATTGTTCATTTTATTTTCTCTCTTTCTTTGAGCCGCAACATTTTTCGGCACACATTTTCGCCATGCCCCGCATCTTCATTCTCTGCGGTCAGTAACTACTGCGTGAGGCCAAGGAGGGTTGGGGGGGGAGCGCCGTATTTTTGCTTTCAGCTCCAGCTGTCAAATATCTTTAGTTTATCAACAAAGGAGGATATCAACATCAAAAGCTAATTTACTGTTGTAACCGAAAAGGATTTAAAAGCTGGCCCGAAAAGAATAGGAAAAAGGTGGGTTGCCAACAGGGGTAGTGGAGGGGGGGTCGGTGGCAGCGTCCTCGGGAGGAGGCGTAGGGGAAGGCTGATTGGTCCTTGATCCCGATCCTAAAACAGCACCGGCCAATGATAGATCGAGAGTTCTTTCTGTGAAAAATAAACAACCATTTCCTCAATGTCCACACAATGCTGTCCGAGCAAAGTGAGGAGAGTGGCTGTGAAAAGCAGAGAGAAAGAGAGAGAGAAAGTGGGAGAGAGAGGGGGAAGGACAGTTGGACATAGGGGAGGGGGAGGAGGGAAGTAATGGAAAGGGGGGGGAGGGGGCAAGGGTGAGAGGGGGAGAAAAGAGGGAGGGCAAAGTGGGAAGTCTTCAAGAACCTTTCAGGAGGCTTCATCATCTGGCGCTCCATCAACTGACCTTTAGAAAAGATATTGCCAATTCGCCAGTGTGACTTGTTTTTCCGGTAACCCCCAGCCCGCCTCTCTCTCTCTCTCTCTCTCTCTCTCTCTCTCTCTCTCCAGGGGAGCTAAAAATGATAAGAAAATGGACTCGTTCTTAATCGACAAACAAACCCTTCGAAGACGAGGAAAAAAAGAGAGGGCAGGGAGAGAGGGAGGGAGGGAGTAAAGGGGCAAGGAAGGGAGGGGGAAACGGGAAAGGAGACCAGAAGGGAGGAAGGGGTTGGGATTGAGGATGAAGAAGAAGAAGAAGAAGAAGAAGAAGAAAAAGAAGAA